>NC_143013.1:6509210-6687335 GCF_055824585.1 Amblyomma mixtum
GAATGAAACTATTTATTCATGGAAACCTAAAAAAGAAAAAGCGAAAGCAAAGCCTCCACGGAGCTGGCTGAAAGGCACTTCACGCGTTGGTCGACTCCGCCCACCGTACGAGGGAGAATTAAAAAAATGAAGGCGGGAGCCGGACGTTAATTCGATTTAATTAGGGAAATCGGCCACACAGGGCAATAAGTCGCAGTTTCTAAGAATGCTAGGAACGTGTAGATCGAGTTCCCGCGGCAAAAAGACGAGTTCAGAATCCTCTTCAGTGCACCTTTAAGTCTCTACGTGCAAAAGTGCGAAAGCATTTCGAGTTCTGTTGCCTCCTCTGTTACTTAGTAATGTAATTAATCATTAGGGTAATTATTTATCTAGTTAATTAACAAATGAATCAACGAACTAATTAATTATTGGCTAAGTAGTAATTAATTTATCAATATCAATCAATTATTTTCATTACAATTTTACTGTTCTTTCAATTCTATATAAATTGCTACTAATTGACGAATTTTATGAGTTACTTGGAGTGATAAACGTAATTAATTGTCTGGCTATTTAATTAATTACTCCATTCAGTAATTCGGTCACTTAAACTTGCTATTCAAACATTATTAATCTTTACAAATCGTAATTACACTCTTACTGGATGATCGACAATTCATGAGGTCACGCTCTGTCCACACTACGTGTCCAGAGCCCGTGGTGACACATCCTGTCCCACGCCACTCGTGAGGCAAGAAATGCTTTCGCAATAAAACTGCCCTTGTCGTACCCTTAGCGTTGAATCGAGCAGTGTGTCTGTAGCACTGCGAAGGCTGTCAGTAAATGACGTTCCTTGGTGAGATGTTACATTTTGAGAGAAAATGTTTCACTCTTCTCTGCCCAGGCCACAAAATTGTGTTTCGAACGCTTTATAAAACGTCGCTTGCATCAAAACGTGCCTGTTTTCCATGCGTTATCCGACCGAATCAGCAGAAAGCAAGTACGGTGCTTGTGACCTGATATATGAAAGATAGAGCTATCTTTTTTTAATTCGAACACTTGCCATAGGCGTATACTGTGTAGGCAATTTTCATGCAGGAACCCGAGCTGGCTCCTGCTCTTATTGTCCGCCAGCCACTTGGAGAAGTCTTCCTCCCTTGTGCGAGTCCGCGATTCACACTTCCTGTAATGCTGGCGACGCAATATAGTTGAAATCAAGAAAAATGAAAAGACAGGATGCAGGCATATTGGGTTAGGGAATGAACGCGATTGAATTATATGCCCTGTAGTTGAAGTCAAGAAGAGGAAATGGACGTTGCCAGGGTATGTAACGCGAAGCACAGGTTACCGATGGTCCGCGAGAGTAACGGAGAGGATTCCACGAGAAGCCAAACGTAGCAGGAGTCGGGTGGGTAGATGAGAGTGGAAAGTTTACGGGGACATACACGGTGGCTGCAACTGGCGCATTGCTGGATTAATTGGAGAAATGTGAGAGAGGCCTCTGTCCTGCAGAGAACATATATGCATATAGATAGACTCAAGGGCGTCCGCAGAATTTTTTGCAGGGGGGGGGCCCCATTGGTTGTTGGCGCCGGAGGGGGGGGGGGGGGGGCATGTTCGTAGCAAAAAGGCACTATTTGCGGTATGAATTTATTTATTTATATATAAATAAAAAATAAGTGAAATACACACATGAAATAAAAATTACAAACTGCAAATTAAAGTGTGGCTAGGAGAGATACATTGCAGTTTATCAACGAAGAAACAATTAAAATTAATAAAAAATCCAAAAATATACTGTCACTTCGTGGAGAAGAGTGCTCAGTATTGCTGCATACGGGTTCTCGACTCACCCGGATTGATGACCAGCACACAGCACAATATGGTCACAAACACGCAACTACAGTCACTCAGTCAGTCTTCCTTGAACAGCAACTGTAGACTCCACGGATTTTTCTGGGCGAATTGCGTGATTACACGGGTTATAAATTCATTTCTGTGCTTCATTACACGCTCTCGGTGCACACTCGTCACACACATTGATTGGAAAAACGGTTGAACGCGCACGTTGAAAACAAAAGATGTCTATACATACAACGAAAACTTATTTACAAGATAAATGCACGCTCGCAGCTTCATACACCTCGCTCCATCTTCCTCGCGCATCCGCACAGTCGAGCAACCGCACGCACACTGCTCGCCGCTCGTAGTTTTCTCGTCCACTGTCTTGGTTGTTCTCAGCTTCGTTGACAAACGGCCACTAAAAACACCGAAGCACAAATACAGAGGCGCGCACACGTGCAAGGGCTTACTTCCGTGCGACTTCCAAGGGGAAGGGACACTCGCCACTCCGGTAGGAAAATTTGTTTTGTGTGTTTTTATGGGGTTCAGAGCCCCAAAACGACTCAGGTTATGAGGAACGGAGTAGTACAGAGCTCCGGATAATGTCGACCACCTGGGTCTCTTTACCGGGCACTGACCTCGCACAGTACACGGGCGCTGTTGTCATTTGAGGCCCAGCCAGAGGTGACAGGCGAGCCAGGCAGGCGCCATCGGGCTGCGTTGACCAAAGGCGCTGGTTTTCGGAGAAGACGCAAGGGACGCTGGTGTGGGGGCGCCTCTGGAGACTGCGTCGCCGTGAACAAAAGATGCTAATCTCCTTTGCCGAAGATTCTGATAGCGGCGCTTCTACCGCACTGCGCTCTCCCGTGGATCGGAGGCACAGCGAGCGGCGGCGGCGCCAACTGATCGCCCGCTTGCCCATGAGCAGCCCGACAAAGCGGGGGTGGACACGGCTGATTTGTCTTTCCCTCCTGAAGAATTCATCGGTGGCCGGCATAACGAAGGCGAAAACAAGATGCACTGTGCACTGTCTGCCTCCGTGTCGCTATCTGTCTAGAGATCAAAGAAACAGGCACCCATTTCAAGACGGCTTGAAACACATGCTCGCCGGTGCCGCTGTATGTCTGCAACAGGTCGGCCTTCAACAGAGCTAACGATGGCGTGGTTTGAAAACGACATAAAGACGCGTGCCCGGACGCGGCATTTCGCAGATGTGACTCAAAGCGTGGAAGCGGAGCTGCTTTTACCCTTTTGGCTGAGCCCACCACGGCCCCTGGCGTGCGGCCATCACTCACGGTTCGAGGGAGTGATTTTCCAGGGGGGTGCAGCCGCCCCCCCTTGCCCCCCCCCCCTCCGGACGCCCATGGATAGACTCATGATGACGACGAGTGCTGTCCCCCAAGGTTTTATGTTTCGATAAAATGGCATTCGGTCAAATTGTTTCGATGAAGCGGACTTCGATGCGCAAGAAGCCATCCGAACCCGCAACGCAGCCTCGGTTGGCAGCGGGAACTGGAGCGAGTAAGCTTGGTTGGCCTGGGTCGCTTTTCATCGCTTAAATTATCTATCTAGTGAAGCGGCGCAACGGCACAAGGTCAAAGGAAGAGAGGGACAAACACAGCGCTGAACCGACAACAAATGCTTATTCCGGATGCCATCAGCATATATATATATATACTTTAGCACGTTAGAAAAAAACAAAAGAAATAGAGAGGAGCGGAAAGTTTCAAACCCAGTCACTATGCGCATGCAGCTGTATCGCGTGTACATCGATCATATGATATCAGATAGTTGTGCTCTTTCATGTTCATGTTATACAATCTCTCTCTGTTTCTTTTGTTTTCTCTATGGTGCTAAAGTATATATATGCTGATGGCATCCGGAATAAACATTTGTTGTCAGTTCAGCTTTGTGTATGTCCTTTTCTTCCTTGGCCCTGTGCCGTTGCGCTGCTTCACCAGATATGTCAGACCAATTCGCCCACCAGTTCATGTTGTATACAGCTTAAATTGTAACACGAACCACCAGAAAGCACACGCGTGCGTTTCTTTTCCCGGTGCCTGTTTCTCGGCGAACCACAGTAACGAAGGGCACTGTTCCTTCTTGCGGTACATCCTCTTGCATTGCCCAGGGGGCGCTGCGAAAATGGCGCTAAAGAGCGCCCTCTGCCCTCGGCTGGGTAGTACCGGGCTCTGGCGTCTGCTTCGGAAAGCACGTTGGCAGTATGGACCCGCGACTTTCGCTTGTGCTGTGCCATGGCTTACAGCGAATATCGGGCGCCGAAGATTTTTTCAGGGCTGGCGCGCTGTGTAAAGGGAAGAAATTATGCGACGCCAAGTACGTGTACTCTGTTCAAGAAATAAGCGGCGAAGTTTCAGCGCGGTGTCATTCGCAAGTGAAGAGAGTCGCGTACGATGTTGAACTTCAGATAAGGTCTGCACGCTTCGAGATTTAAGCGCACCAACGCGATGAAATACTTGCAATATATGAATTCGCAGCAGCGCTAAACAGACATGTATACGGGACTGCTCGAGCGCACGACAGTACACGCCGCGCCAGCAGCGGTCTTTCTGCATGCCACGAAACGGTGGGCCTCCTGCAGTCTTTGTTCACTGCATCTCGCTAAAGAAGTAGTCATGCCTGCTTTGTAGTGGCCTTCCTTCATTAAATGCTAACATGATGCAATGCATATATGAGCAGCTCGCAGCCGAATAACGCTGCAGCGCTAGCTCGTGCGCTGCGCGCTTCATGTCGCTTTCTTGATGTAGCTTTTCATCCTTAAAACGACATCGCTCGAACACGTTCGCTGTTATCAGTGATGCCGCGCTGCCACATACGTGCTGGTTTGAGGTCGACAATGTGCACATTTCACTCTCGACGCTGGGCTGCTCGTAGTGCGCAGCGAATTCGCACCTAATCAACCCGCCCATTTGTGGTCATTTGCACGCACCTGGCCACATCACCACGTTGCACCGGTCGAATTGTCAATTGTCTCAGTGGCCGGGTCTCTAGTCGTGAACCACCAGCCATGCCTGCTGATATGCCGATTTGCCTTAATAGTGATTATCTGAAGTGAGATGTTGACATGACATATGAATTATACCATCCATTTTTTTGTGCTCTTTGCTGTGTTGTGCATTCCCTTGATATGATATCTGAATTATGCTGTTCGTTTCTCGCCTTTTGCTGCTTGCTCTGTTGCGCATTCCCTACTGTTTGGTGATTGTCATGGTACACTTTTTGCTGCTTGCTTGGTCCAACTGCCTATGTAGGGATGTACTAAACAAGTTGTGTTGTAGAATGCATAAATTCTCATTCGACGCCTGCATATGCGGCTGCTCCCTACATATACATTTTTTGAGAGAGGTAGGCGCCAAAAGAAGACGAACACAAGGAGGATGAGGCCGGCTGTAGACTGCGGGGAAGATTAATTGTAGGTACATATGCGGGATGACTGGCCGAATTGTTTTTCTCGTTACCCACAAAGTGGTGACTGCATATCCTGATGTTCGGCACTGCATCCCACGGTTTGCCGTCCGGACTGCATGTGCAAAAAGAACGAATTTCAGCAACGCGGATAACCAAACAAACATCAAGGCAGGCGAAGCAGCCAGCACAACGCGAAGGTTCGCTTACTCAGTGCGTCGAACTGCAGCTATCCAGCGCGCCCGGCGCTCCGCTTCGTGAGACCTTGAAGGAAAACGGTGGAATTTGATATTGGGATTCAGATCTTCTTGCTCGTGGCAGCCCACGACACAGCAGTAACGACGGTGACGCTTTTTCGAGACTGAGCGAAGTCTCTCGGGCGGATCGGCGTCGCAGATTCCTTCTGCTGCCTGCATTTCGCCCTAAGGCACACGGAGCGTCGGTTTTCTAAAATCTAAGCCACGGCCAGGCCGCGGCGTGGTTGGTCACAAGTGACGAGCCTCGTCGCACTCACATCAGTGCAGAAAAACGTACGAATCGACGCAAAACGCAGGCTAGAAAGGTACGCCGCCACAGCCAGCGCTCACTACTACCCAACCTGGTACTACCCAGCCAGCTTTTCCTTGCTGCCACCAGGCGCCGCCACGTTACCTCAAACTCCAGCGCAAGAGGCCTTGGAGTCCATGGCGCATTGTGAAAACGAGTGGAGGAGGCCTATATTCATGGAGGTAAAAAAACTAGGAGGGAGTGCGCTCAGCCTCTGCAAGCCATCCTCCTCTGACGCCGCTGCCGAGGGCCCTTTTGCGCACTGACTCATGGGAAATAGGCCCTCCTCCACAGTTACCAGACTGCCAGCCAGCGGTGCTTTTTAGTGAACGTCCGTGCTCCGAAGTAGCGCAGCGCAGCGCTGTGGCGGAATGCGTACCGAGCTCGAGGTTGTCTGAAGGCTCCGCGTCTCTGTTGATTACACTCTTGAGTTTTTGGGTGCACTGTAGAAAACTGCGGGTAAACTTTTCATCAAAGGGTGCGGCCGCGACCTCGTCACTGTTCAACTGTGGTTCATAAAGAGAATGGAAAGGAATTCCTTTCGTCGTTATACACACATACGGAGCGTTTATTTCAGCGCATGCTATGGGCGGAGAACTCGAGAGTAGGCGAAGAAACGAGCCTCTAAAAAAGGGTGCAGCGACTTCCAGAGCGCTCACGGCGGACGGACGTGTTGAACGAGCGCTCCGGCGCGCTGCGCAAGATTCTATTTCTCGGGCAGGCGGACTTCGGCCCGCCCATGGGCCCGCCGTTCTCTGCTATTCTCAAGGCACAAGTCGCGCCGAATACGCTCGCGCACATACGCGGTTCCGAGGTGAAATGCAGCAGTGAAGTATTTCTCTCGCTGTCGAGAGAGAGTGCCGGCGGCTTTACGTCTGCCCCTGCGCGGGGTCTCCCAGCCACTGCGCACAATCACTTACAAAAAGAAGTAAACTGTATGTATACATAGCCGCGCGCTTGTAGCGTCCTGTCTCGGACTAATCGCGCGCGCGGCATACTGCACTAGCGGCCGGGGTGGGGCGCCCGGCCGCGTATACCGTCGGAGGTAGCACCCACGGAGCGTTCGTGTCACGCGTGCACTACCTGGCGAAGAGCGAGCGGGAAGTCAAGCCCGCCTGTTCGATGAACGCACAGAGGCTCACCACTGTTCTGTCACGGGTATAGAGGCTAGAATATCACGGGTGCGCGCAGTGCCGCGCGGCCACAGGAGCGCTTCGAGACTGTCCGGGATGATTCCCAGCGCCCTGCAGGCCGCGAGAATCTCGCGACGCGGCACTGCAGAAGCGGCACAGCGAAGGAGCATGTGCTCCAAGTGTCTCCACTGCGCCGCAGTCAGCGCACGCGTCGCTCGGGGATGGTGGCCGCTGCGGCGAGCGAGCAGTTTGCGCTCACCACGGAGCCGTCACTGAACGCAAGCAGATGGTCGCGTAGTTGCTCGTACAGCGAGAGAGCGAAACCGAAATCCAGCTAAGAGCTACCACTGCCTTGTCACGTGAGGGCCTATTTCCCATGATGCTTTCCATTATATTTTTTATGACTAGGCTTCAAGATTGTGACGTCATGGTCCCTCCTAGTTTTTCTTCCTCCATGCCTATATTGCTTCGCATGTACGGGGCATGCGTCTGATCCTTCGGTTTTATTCCCGACTTTCGGTGATGAGCAAATCGCAGTTCTTTCTTGCTTCGTTTAGATGAGTGGCGTTGTAGTCCCTCAATAAAGAAGACATGATGTCCTTTTGCAACAATTAATTTAAGATGTATTCTGTCACATCCGCCATTTCCTTGTGCAGAATGCACATACTCGAACAGAATGCACAACTGACTGCTTGCACAGCTGCCAGGACCGTGCCCATAGGCACGGGACAGGCACGGGCTGGGTCGGGCTCGGGCCTCAAGCCGAGCTTAACGTGTCGTGCAATGCCGGGCTTTATACGAATATAACTTCGCGGGCCTGGGCAGAACTCCGGTTCCGAGCCCCTGCCCGGGTCACTGAATGAGGTCGGGCGATCGTCGCAGGCCAGTACTGCGCATGCTCCGTAACCATGGCAACCGGTCTACACAGGCCATCGTGACTGCAGTGTTTCCGCGCGAACGAGGTGTTTACAGTGCAACGGCATCTGAAATTTCTCGCCCAGAATGTTGTACAACTTCATGCTACCAAGTGCTGCGCGCGGGGCTCCAGTAGGCTTTCGAAAGACCTTGCGCGGTGGTGGTGGTGGTGAAAAACTTTAATCAAAGAGAGCTTGAGGGTTAAAAAAAAAATAACCCTGCTGCATGGTCGGTATCCTTAGTCCGGGACACCGCATGACGAGGCCCCGTCTAGCGCCCGCTTGACCAGAGCCCTTTGGGACTCCAGTGTGGAGCAGTTGAGGAGGGCAATCTCCCATGCCTCTCGGGTGGGGGTGGGGGAGGGGGGAAGGTGAGGATTCTGAGTACATGCCCACACCATGTGAAAGATATCGCAGATCTCTCCACAGTGCGGGCAGCGCCCATCTGTGTTCGGATCGAAGTGTTTTGCTATTGCAGGACAGAGAAGGGTTCCTGTCTGCAGGCGCCGCAGAGTTCGCTCCTCCGCCTTACTCAACCCCTTGGCATGTGCCGGGTAGAGACGGTGGCTGTCGCAATAATAAATTAGGATTTCGCGGAACCGCAGAAGCGGTTTATGAGCTTCTGAGCCATGAGAGCTAGGATGAGGAGCCCGGTGTGTGAGCGCTCGGGCGGCCGCATCAGCGGCCTCATTGCCTCGTAGACCCTGGTGTGGCAGGAGCCCAGATCACTTTTGTGCGAGTTGGATCGGCAGGCCTCACCTCACATGCGTACCTTGCGCGGCGGCCAGTTGAAGGGCCAGGATAATTTGTCACGGAAAACATTTTTCAAGCCGCATGGCATTAAAGCCTCATTGATTATCGACTCCCTCATGCGTTAATCACGCGGTATACGTCTCTCGAACAGCTGCCGTTAACCAGGCTTCGAGCTTCTCTCGCGTGCGCGGTCTCGCCTGAAACAGCTCTGTCGCTGGTAATCAGACGATAAAGCGTGCACTCCGAGCCAGAAAGGGCGAAATGCTATTGCATGCTAAGCACGAATACGCCTGTGTGGGAGTGAAAAAGGAGAGTAAGCTGCCCTCTAGCGCACACCCTTTTTATAAAAGAGAGTGCGCTTGAGGAATTCTTTTTTTACTCCTTTCTGTTTAAAGTATGGGGTTAGCTGTTCGGGGCCTGAATGCGCTGCCACAACCACTAGAGCTTATAAGAGCAACCATTGGTATTGAGCCAATGATGCTGGCGTCGCATGTACGGGGCATGTCAGAGGACTTAGGTATCACACGCAGACATGGGCGTCCGGAGGGGGGGGGGGGCAAGGGGGGGCGGTTGCACCCCCCTGGAAAATCACTCACTCGAACCGTGAGTGATGGCCGCACGCCAGGGGCGGTGGTGCGCTCAGTCAAAAGGGTAAAAGCAGCCCCGCATGGTCACATCTGCGAAATGCCGCGTCCGGGCGCAAGGGCGTCCGCAGAATTTTTTTCAGGGGGGGGGGCCCCATTGGTTGTTGGCGCCGGAGGGGGGGGGGGGGGGTATATTCGTAGCAAAAAGGCACTATTTGCGGAGTAAATTTATTTATTTATATATAAATAAAAAATAAGTAAAATACGCACATGAAAGAAAAATTACAAACAGCAAATTAAAGCGCGGCTAGGAGAGATACATTAAAGTTTATCAACGAAAAAACAATTAAAATTAATAAAAAATACAAAAAGATACTATCACTTCGTGGAGAAGAGTGCTCAGTCTTGCTGCATACGGGTTCTCGACTCACCCGGATTGATGACCAGCACACAGCACAATATGTTCACAAACACGCAACTACAGTCACTCAGTCAGTCTTCCTTGAACAGCAACTGTAGGCGCTTCGGATTTTTCTGGGCGAATTGTGTAATTACACGGGTGATAAATTCATTTTTGTGCTTCACTACACGCTCTCGGTGCATACTCATCATACACATTGAATGGAAAAACGGTTGAACGCGTACGTTGAAAACAAAAGACAACTATATATACAACAAAAACTTCTTTACAAGATAAATGCACGCTCGCCGCTTCATACACCTCGCTCCATCTTGCTCGCGCATCCGCACAGTCGAGCAACCGCACACACACTGCTCGCCGCTCGTCGTTTTCTCGTCCGCTGTCTTGGTTGTTCTGACCTTCGTTGACAACCGGCCACTAAAAACACCGAAGCACAAACACAGAGGCGCGCACACGTGCAAGGGCTTACTTGCCGCAATATCCCCGAATGCGCACTTTGGGGGGTGAAAGGAACGCCGCGCGACTTCCGACGGGAAGGAACACTCGCCACTCCGGTCGGAAAATTTGTTGTTGTGTTTTTATGGGGTTCAGAGCCCCAAAACGCATCAGGCTATGAGGGACGGAGTAGTACAGAGTTCCGGATAATGTCAACCACCTGGGTCTGGGTCTCTTTACCGTGCACTGACACGCACAGTACATGGGCGCTGTTGTGATTTGAGACCCAGCCAGAGGTTACAGGCGAGCCAGGCAGGCGCCATCGGTCTGCGTTGACCAAAGGCGCTGGTTTTCGGAGAAGACGCAAGAAACGCTGGTGTGGGGGCGCCTCTGGAGACTGCGTCACCGTGAACAAAAGCAGCTAATCCCCTTTGCCGAAGATTCTGAAAGCGGCGCTTCTACCGAACTGCGCTCTCCCGTGGATCGGAGGAGACAGCGAGCGGCGGCTGCGGCGCCAACCCACCGCCCGCTTGACCCTGAGCAGCCCGACAAAGCGGGGGTGGATACGGCTGATTTGTCCTTCCCTCCTGAAGAATTCATCGGTGGCCGGCGTACGAACGTATCCTGATTATAGCGAGCGACGAAGGCGAAAACAAGATGCTCTGTGCACTGTCTGCCTCCGTGCCGCTATCTCTCTAGAGATCAAAGAAACAGACACCGATCGTAAGAAGGCTCAAACACATGCTCGCCGGTGCCGCTGTATGTCTGCAACAGGTCGCCTTTTAGTAGAGCTAACGATGGCGTGGTTTGAAAACGGCGGAACGACGCCCGCCCGGACGCGGCATTTCGCAGATGTGACCCAAAGCGTGGAAGCGGGGCTGCTTTTACCCTTTTGGCTGAGCGCACCACCGCCCCTGGCGTTCGGCCATCACTCACGGTTCGAGTGAGTGATTTTCCAGGGGGGTGCAGCCGCCCCCCCTTGCCCCCCCCTCCGGACGCCCATGTCCGGGCGTGCGTCGTTCCGCCGTTTTCAAACCACGCCATCGTTAGCTCTACTGAAGGGCGACCTGTTCCAGACATACAGCGGCACCGGCGAGCATGTGTTTCGAGCCGCCTTGAGATGGGTGTCTGTTTCTTTGATCTCTAGAGAGATAGCGACACGGAGGCAGACAGTGCACGGGGCATCTTGTTTTCGCCTATCGTTACGCCGGTCACCGATGAATTCTTAAGGAGGGAAGGACAAATCAGCCGTGTCCACCCCCGCTTTGTCCGGCTGCTCAGGGGCAAGCGGGCGATGAGTTGGCGCCGCCGCCGCTCGCTGTCTCCTCCGATCCACGGGTAGTGCAGTTCGGTAGAAGCGCCGCTTTCAGAATCTCCGGCAAAGGGGATTAGCTGCTTTTGTTCACGGCGACGCAGTCTCCCAAGGCGCCCCCACACCAGCGTTCTTTGCGGCTTCTGCGAAAACCAGCGCCTTTGGTCAACGCAGCCCGATGGCGCCTGCCTGGCTCGCCTGTCACCTCTGGCTGGGCCTCAAATCACAACAGCGCCCATGTACTGTGCGTGTCAGTGCATGGTAAAGAGACCCAGGTGGTCGACATTACCCGGAACTCTGTACTACTCCATCCCTCATAGCCTGAGTCGTTTTGGGGCTCTGAACCCCATAAAAACACAAAAACAAATTTTCCGACCGGAGTGGCGAGTGTCCCTTCCCCTCGGAAGTGGCGCGGCATTCCTTTCACCCCCAAAGTGCGCATTCGGGGATACTGCGGCAAGTAAGCCCTCGCACGTGTGCGCGCCTCTGTGTTTGTGCTTGGGTGTTTTTAGTGGCCGGTTGTCAGCGAAGCTGAGAACAACCAAGACAGCGGACGAGAAAATGACGAGCGGCGAGCAGTGTGTGTGGGGTTGCTCGACTGTGCGGATGCGCAAGCAAGATGGAGCGAGGTGTATGAAGCTGCGAGCGTGCATTTATCTTGTAAATAAGTTTTCGTTGTATATATAGTCATCTTTTGTTTTCAACGTACGCGTTCAACAGTTTTTCCAATCAATGTGTATGATGAGTGTGCACCGAGAGCGTGTAATGAAGCACAGAAGTGAATTTATCACACGTGTAATTACGCAATTCGCCCAGAAAAATCCGAGGCGCCTACAGTTGCTGTTCAAGGAAGACTGACTGAGTGACTGTAGTTGCGTGTTTGCGAACATATTGTGCTGTGTGCTGGTCATCAATCCGGGTGAG
This sequence comes from Amblyomma mixtum, assembly GCF_055824585.1. NCBI lineage: Eukaryota > Metazoa > Arthropoda > Arachnida > Ixodida > Ixodidae > Amblyomma > Amblyomma mixtum. The sequence goes on from NC_143013.1 coordinate 6,521,480, forward strand.
TCGAGAACCTGTATGCAGGAAGACTAAGCACTCTTCTCCACGAAGTGATATAGCAGGTATTCACTGAGGCCGCGCTACCAGACGGCGCCAGCGTCGTCGCGGCAGGCGCGCCATGTTTGCGGTCGTTTCAGGCCAGCTCGCGCAGTGTCACGGTGCGCCGTGAGGTACCCGGCCTGAACTGTTAGTGATCCGTAACATATTTGTACGTTGTTGAATACGTCAGCGACCACTTATCTTTGTGGAGCGCGTATTGTGCATGAAGTTTGCAGCAGAATTCTTCTGCGTCGTGATATAACCGAGTTGCCTCAACTCGGCAGCAAAACTGGCTGGCTGCGCTGCACGCAAGAACGTACACGACTTGCAGCTTTTAATATCAGTTGATAACTGTCAGCTAGCCATGCAGGGCACATCGTGGATAAACAGCACGATTAATTACCTAAATTCCAGAACTGCCACCGCAGAAATTGATAATTCAAGCGCCTAGCTGTAGTACGCGAACTGCTGACGCTTCTCAGACGTACGGTCTTTCAGCAGAAAGGCAAAGCGTCATAGCTGCCTTATTTACCCGTTAGAACGGCCAAACAAATACTGCCATGCGCTCGCAGCACGAACGGCAGACACAGCCAGAATGTTTTGCAGTTTTGATTGTAGCTACGTAGCGCTGCTTCGTATGCACAAGACCGTTTTCGCAGCAACGCAGTGTGCAGCCATTCCGCTAGATTCAGTTGTAACACGTCACTTTCAGCAGGTAGAGATGACAAGTTAAGCTACAGCTAAGTGAACAGACCCTTCGAATTACTCACCTCTTCAAAAACGGCATTTCGGCCGTCGGCACCGCGGACGTCGGCACCCACAGCACGGCTCTTGGACTCACCCGCTTGTCAAGTAATTGCAACCTCTCATAGGTTTATATCCTTTAATTCCTTGGCCTGCCAGCAAACTTAAGCCGTGCACAAGGTGGGCCTCGATACCGGTGAATTCAACGCGCGGCAGCAGTCTTGTCTACATCGCACACCATACCGGTGCCTCCGCATTCCTACGGGGGGTCGACCTTTTCACGAAGTAGAACCTTCTGAGCGTGCCCGCTCTTTTCTGCTTAGCACAGTTCACGGAATATTCACTCAGTCACGCGGCGGCACGGGTCGGACAGAAATTACGTGCGGCGAGACGCGAAATACACTCACATTTCAGCCATCACCAGCTATTCAAATGCTGCGGCTGGCTGCGGCGGCCGCGCGCGCGACCACCAACATGGCGAATGCCGCGCTGGCCGCTAGCGCCCCTTGCGGATGACGTCATGTGAATACCTCCTATAGCATCTTTTTGCATTTTTTATTAATTTTAGTTGTTTCTTCGTTGATAAACTCCAATGTACCTCTCCTAGCCGCGCTTTAATTTGCTGTTTGTAATTTTTCTTTCATGTGTGCATTTTGTTTAATTTTTATTTATATATAAATAAATAAATTTACTCCGCAAATAGCGCCTTTTTGCTACGAACATACCCCCCCCCCCCCCCCCCCCCCGGGCGCGTGTTTCCGTTTGCTAGCCGCTACAGACAAACGCAATGTTGCCCACACCAACGCGCGCGCGGAGGACCTGTTGCCATGACAACTATGAACACGCCAATGTTGCCTACGCCAACGCGCGCGCGGAGCAGCTGTTGCTACGACAACTCAGGCAAGAAAATGCGACGCTGGTAATTGCAAATGGCGGCGCCCTGCCGCCTTCCGGTTTTCGTGCCTTTAGGATAAAAAGTTGTCCAGCTTTTCGACAACGCAGGTAAATTTATTTAACGCCGGTGAGGCGGTGATTATCAGGAGCGACGATGTGTGCCGTTTGGGCAAGCTTAGGGCGTATCGATGCCCACCAGTTCGGAAGCAACGATGTCTGCCGCTTGCGGTGACCATCACAGTGCCGTTTGGACAAGCTTAATTCAAGGTGAGTAATTTATTCGCTTTCATGCTTTTCGATGGCAGCTTGTCGTGCTTTTCGATAACGCAGGTAATCTATTTTATGCCGGTGAGTAATTTTACACGCCATTTGAGAAGCAACGATGTCTGCCGCTTGGGATAAGTTTAATGCAGGAAAATAAAACCATATTCATTTTATATTTCTCTCTTGAAGTGTAACAGTTTACTCTCACATCTATTTTTCCACTTGCTCAACATTGTACAGCAGTTGTTATAGTTGAGGAACTCGGACTTGAATAAGTAGCATTTTTCACCACGGTGACTGCATGAAATACATGACTAACTTTACGAACTTTACGCATGATTTTACAAATGTGTGAAATTATGACTTTGTGAGCCGCATATAGAGGTATGTTTTTTTTTAGTGCTTCTTTTGTTGTGCATCTTGTCACCTCTGTCACAAAATCGTCCTTCATACTGTGAACAAATGTATGGCCGAAATGAACTAAACATCTTGTTTTAAAAGGGGAGATTTGGTATAAAAAAAAATTGTGTAATTAGTTTGCGGTGCCCCACATTTAATCTCCTTCAAGGTAACGCCCATTTGATCCAATGCTCTGCTGTGAAATTTGTTTTTCACTTTTTTGAACCAGTCCAGAAATTCTTGCGAGAAGTGGGGTCTTTCAGTGGCTGCACCTTTTTTTCTCTCTACCTCTTTCACGACCACAGAATACTTTACCCTGTGGACTTTCTTCTTTCAGGGAACAGAAAGAAGTTGTGAAGAACAAGGTGATGTGAATGGTAGAGGTAAATATTCTAGGTAATGCTGTTTTTGGTTCACTCACAGGCAGCTTTGTGTGCTGGTGTGTTGTCGGGGTGAAGCCACTATTGTCCACTTCCCACAACTTGGGCTATTTTCATCTTGTTCAGTCATGCAAATGTTTTAGAATCTTCTGGTATTTTCGAGTTTTTTTTTTTGATATGCTGAAGTTTGTCCGGCAAACGCTAATTATGGCTGAGGAATTTGAATTTAAAAATTTCCCCGCCCCATGAGTCACACCATAGCCTCCTTTATACTCTATGGTCACACTCATGATATCCGAACTGAGAAGGTCGGGTTACCGCTGTTTTGAAGTGAATGGCAGTGTTGCATAGCCTTTGCAATCCACACCCAAAAATTTGGTGCTTACGCACGCAGTTTACTTTCAAAATCAGCTGGTGATGACAACACCTGTAGTTCGACTTTTGGTGTTTTTCATCTTATTAAAGCTCAGTTTTTGGCGAGAGCAGTTCCTTTGTCATTAAAATATCATAGTCTGTCGAAAAGCAGGTCAACTTTAATTTATCCTCAGTGTCCTTTTAATTTTTGTCTGATTTATGGGGTTTAACGTCCCAAAGCGACTTAAGCTGTGAGGGATGCTGTAATAGAGGGTTCCAGATAATATTGACTACCTGGGGTTCCTTTAAGTGCACTGACATCACACAGAACATTGGTCTGCAGCATTTCACCACCATCGAAATGCGACTGCCACTGCCAAGATCCAACTGGCGTCTTTCAGGTCAGAAGCCGAGCACCATAACCAATGAGCCATAGCGGCGGCTTCCCTTTTAAGATCAGTTGGTTGTCCAGTGATAACTGAAGCTTAAGTTGTGTGTAGTTGCGTGCAGCTTTCTTTAAAATTACTTTAAAAAGTGCACTTTCTCTTTAAATAATTTACTGTTAACATGAAGTTCACGATTGCTATGCATTGAGAGAGCAATAAAACCTGCTCATAACTGCACGTTGTACAAAGATTACTTTTAGATATCCAGTCTAAAGCTGTGTAAGTGAGGTTGTGTAATGATTAATAATAAGCTTGTCCATCTAAAAACAGATCTTTCATATGTGCAATTTCATATTCCAGACAGCTGTGGTGTACAAAGTTGCTGAATGGCAAACACTGAAATATACACCTCATTAGTGTTGCACCCAGCTGCAGTGTATGTTGACTCGGGATAGATTGCTCGATATGTAGGTGCATGAAACTATATCTCAAGGGAATTTAGTGAGGAAATCACTGCCAGTCCTCAACAATTCAAACGGTCATACACATAGTGTAACACTGGACAAACTTGCAAAGGCTCTTAGTCCCATTTTGAGCTCTGCTAATTTTGCTAGCAATTCTACATACACGAACTTATATGCATTTAAAAAAAAAGAAGAGGCCAGGCGCGGTGTCAATGAGGTCATTAATTGCTTCATTCTTACTGAAGTGGCCGCTTGTGCTGCCAGCCAGCTAATTTCTCCCACTGTTACGAATTGCAAACATGCTCCTGACAGAAGATGGCACATTTTGTAGGTGCCAATCCGAGTTGTGTCATATATTGCACAGTTAGTGTACCTTATTACATAGATAAGCTTCATGCAGTTACTATCATCTGAACTGCATGAAAAGGTTGATGAATTATGAACACGGTCCTAACATGGTTAAACAAGGATAAAGGGAGGTCGCAGTGAATGTCATACTGTCACTCACTTTTGGAAATGACACCTAGTTTTTGTTGCATGTTGTTTTCTCTGTAGTGAAGCACACAATATTAGAATACATGGATCACCACATGGTATTTAGCTACAACTGCTAAATAATTTGAAATTCAATTTATTTTCTTGTGCTGTTTTTGAACAGTTTAGACAGCCAGACAATCACTATGACATCAAAGGTCAATATAGGTGACTGCTTCTTCATTTGTAGTCACTATCGCTCTTGAGACAGGCTGGTTTTAGCATTGCACTTAATGGAAACAAAGAAGGAGCAATTATATTGCAGTTTTTTTTTATGCCGCATGTGGAGTACGCAGACCTTTGATGTCACAACCATCCCAGCCGCTGGAACCGAAAGAGCACCAAGATGAAATTCGATTGTAAATTATTTAGCAGTCCTGGCATACACGGGGTGATCCATATATACTAATATCTTAAGGCATCGTTTCAAACAAGAAAACATGCAAGAAAATATTTAGTGGCTATATATTCCTTTTAAAAAAAACTGCGTGAAAAAGCAAGGACGAAGGAAGGAGGAGAAATGAGAACTACACACACACACACACACACCATTTGAAGGGCAAGGAAGAGAGGAAGCAAGTGTGTTCTGTGCATTACCTGCATTACGTTTCCCACAACGTCAAGAAAGTTGCAGGCAGGTAACGAGTAAGCCTGTTTTTGATGCCATTTATGCAAGGAGGTCCAATTTTTGTGAACTTTGGCAATACATGAATGTTCTGTCTTGTCAAGCTTACAGTGGTGTTTCTACGTCGTTTTTGAACCATAACTGCTTCATGGTGCTTTTCCAAATACACATACTGACTATAAATATGAGAAAAAAGTGGAGATGGTACAAAGACAACAGCGGCATTCTTGAAAGAACAAAAATGAACAAAGATACTGTACCATTTTCACTGTGGTCTCAGGCCCACCTATTGACTTTTCGAGCTACAACAGCATCTTTGGAGTGAAGATTCATCTAGGACCACTGTTTATTTCCACAAATGAGACCACTGCCACTGGGAACAGTGAATTGCAAAAGTCACAAAGGAATGATTTCAAAGCATATTAGGAAAAATAAATCTGTTACAAGAAAAAACGCACTGACATCAGTGGCAAATACGTTGAAAATGTTTGCATGAATACACTCTTTTGGTACAACCCTTGTCCTTCGTTCCATCAGCTAAAGGCCAAAAATTTGAGACCTCTTCTCGTAAGCTTGCTGAGGTGTACCCAAGGTTGACCAAAAGATTAATAGCTGAAAGAGTTAAAAAAAAGAGACATCAGCAAACACAATATGCCTCATGGCCATCAACGAGGACCTGTATTCCAACTTGCGGCTCATTCAAAAACATCCCATTCAGTAATACATGCTGGGGGGGCTAGTTGGTGCATGGTTTTGAAAACAGACGTGCAAAACAGACAATGCAGGAGGAAGACAGACGAAACAAGTGCAACTGTTTATTCACCTAGGGAGCGAGTGAATATATAGGCAAACAGGCAAAACCAGAGAGGACCCACACATGCGCACAAGTAGAAACAAAAAGATAACAAAAGGCTCAAGGAAAAAAATGTGTCTCAGCACATATCTAAAAAGACACCTTCTCTTTTGTAAATTGTAAGACAGGGCGTGCTTACATGGGCTGTGGTGTCTTTGCCCCTGCGTAGAATTTTTGTTTCCTTCAGCTTCGCCTGAAATTTTTTCTCTTTTTCCCCGCAGGCTTTACAATTACGTGGTAAGAGAATACCCGAGCCTTTCTTTAACGCGCGATTATGGTCAGCAAGGCAATCATTAATTAATATATCAGCCCGTTTGGCCAATGTAAGATTTCCCACACGTTGGCGGGATCTGATAAACTATGCCCACTGCACATTTTACAAGCGGCATCACATGCTTTTTCTGGCATTCTGCTTTTTTCAGTTTGTTGGGATCCATTTTGCCACACAAAGAGAACAACTTCTTGCGGGTGGAAAAAACTACAGGAACATTAAACTTTCTCTCAACATGTTTCAGATTGTGTGCCATCTTATGAATATAAGCAATTATCACAAGTTTCTGTTTGGTAACATCGTTTTTTGCACTGTTATTGCACTTACTTTTTCACCTTTTTCAGTAATGCTTCGGCAACTGAGCTTATCAGCAAAGTAGGATAGCCAGCTTGCTGAAGCCTGCTCTTGCCTTTTATTCACTCGCTTAAGTGGATAAACAGTTGCAAAGTTGCGCGTGTTTCGCCTGTCTTTCTCCTGTGTTGTCTGTTTTGCGCATCATCTTTTTTCAAAATTCCATTCGGTGACAACTGATTGGCCCAAATGGCGGAAGTGAATGCACATCTGCTTCTGGCATTTTGGCCAATCAGGTATCGCTGAAAGGGATGTTTTCAAAGGGGACATACATTGGAATGCAGGCCGAGATTCGCCTACCATGTGGGAGTATGCCCATTTGGCAATGCACTGTAGTAAGTGCAAGAAGCATGGCTGCTGCCCTGTCCTTGAAAACACAGTGTTCTTTGCAAAGGCAAGAGGTAAAACTGAAAGGAAGGTAACTGAGACTTTCATGTCGCCAAGAATGCCGACAAAAGTATATGAGCACGCCGTCTATCTTCTGCATGATTATCATCATCAGCCTGACTGTGTGTAATGCAAGGCAAAGGCATCTCCCATGTCTCTCCAATTAAGTGTCCCTCGTCAGCTGCGGCTTCTTTATCCCCGTAAACTTCTTAATCTCATTTGCCCACCTAACTTTCCGCCGCCTCCTGCTATGCTTGCCTTCTCTTGGGACCCACTCCGTTACCATTAAGGACCAGCGGTTATGTCGCCTTCACATTACATGCCCTGCCCAAGCCCATTCCTTCCTCTTCATTTCGACTAAGATGTCATTAACTCACATTTGTTCCCTCACCCACTCCGCCCACTTCCATTACACCTATCATTTTCCTTTCCATAGCTCGCTGCGTTGTCCTTAACTTAAGCTGAACCCTCTTTGTGAGCCTCCACGTTTCTGCCCCATAGGTGAGTAACGGCAAGATACAGCTGTTGTATACTTTTCTCTTGAGGGATATTGGTAAACTGCCATTCATTATCTGAGAGAACCTGCCATATGCCTCCACCCCATTCTTATTCTTCTAGTTATTTCCCTGCCATAATACAGATCAGTGGTCACTACAGCCCTAAGTAGACATATTGCCCTACCAATTCTAGCATCTGCTACCAACTGCGAACTGCTGTTCCCTTGCGAGACAGTTCAACATTACTTTGGTTTTCTGCGTGTTATATTTTAGGTAAGTCATTGATGATGATGTGCAATTCATCTCTTGAGTGACTTAGCAAGGCAATATCATCAGTGAATCGCAGATCATTAAGTCATTCTCCATTGACTCTTATCCCCAACTGTTCCCAATCCAGTCCTCTGAATGCCTCCTTTAAAGAGGCGATGCCAGCCTGAGCACTTCGAATGCCACCTCGACGTCAGCTACCTAGATGCCCCTGACTGGACCCATGCAACGCTTCATCAGCACCAAACCATGAGCACGAACGCCGAACGCTAGTTGCTGACTGGGTGTTCCCGGGTCGTGTGTATTGGTAGTCTTTGTGTTTTGTATTAGTTTTGTGTGCTAGTGTTTGTGTCATGTAGGGTGTATTAAATGTGCGTCTGTGGGGGTACACCTTTCGCCTAGTCCATTCTTTCGGCCCGAGTGTTCTCGGGGGATCCGTGACATTGTAGCGATGTTGAAGCAAATCCTGGCCCGACTGAAAAACAAATGCTATTGGAATTGCTAGAAGGCCAGAGCAAGATTAATTTGACAATGTAGGGCTTGCAGGCATCTGAAAACATAATTGAGAACAAACTTTCCAATTTAACTGAGCATTCGTAATTGATGGTATTGAGAAACTGCTGTAGAGCCTAAATGTCTTAGCCACGAAGGTAAAAGACATAGAATCGGCAATATTGGAACTTCGGGAGCGGCTCAGTACAGTTAGGAACCTCTGTTTAGGAAACAGAGGCAGCAGAAATAACCTGGTCATTTACAGTGTAAAAGAGCTAAGCGAGGAGACTAGTGACGACCTGGAAAAGGAAGTAATTGATGGTGTTTTTATGGAAAGGCTAGGGTTAACAGTGAGTGGTGTCAAAAGATGCCTCAGGATGAGTTAAAAGGAAACAAACAAGACACAACCACTCATTTTGAAACTCTTCGACTTGCGTGAAAAAATGTCAATATTACGATCATGCCATTAACTCAAACGCAGCCAAATCCTGTTCTGGTGAGGGAGTGCGTTGTTGGTTCTGGTCACCGGTTACGCAATTCTCCACCGGGTTAAAACAAAAAAACATGTTGATCGAATTTCACAACCAGGCCTGGTTGTGCAATTCGATCGACATGGTTTTTTGTTTTAACCTGGTGGAGAATTGCGTAACACCGAAATTCGAACCCGGTCATCTTGCACGTGAGGCAGATGCTCTACTGCTATGCTATCACTGCCTTCATTAATGTGCCTTCATTCACTGTATCTTTAAAATGCACGGTATAGTAAATATATGTTTTTGATACGGATACTCTGATTCTTTCATTTTTGGCAAGCGATACCTAATATCGATACATAAAATAGTATAGAAGATATATGTATCTTCAATACTGCCCATGCCTGTTGCTAGATGAAATGATGGTGATGCTATGCCATAAAACTATGGGTGAGCAAACGTTTAAAAAATTGTTATAGCGAATCATCATGTTATTCAATACTCTGAATGCCTTCAATAGTACACATTCAAAATTATGTGAAATGGTTCGAATATGCTCTTTTGTTCTCAAATAGTTTCTGTATAATGGGCATGAAGCTTGAATCAGGCACACCACAGTTTTCATAGTTTTCTTTGATGACCGTTTTAAAAACAGCATTCACTACAACACCACACAGCATTTTGCTGGTACTGGTCTGCATGAGATAGAGGTTTCAGTTTCGTGACGGCATCCATTTGTGTGGTGGGGTTCACAATGCTCACTCATGGCCACCAAGACTGGGCGACGCAACAGTGTTCTGGCAGGTTTACCAAATGGCCCTGATCTCTGAGGCCATACTTATAGGTATTTCTTGCCTCTCATGTGTTTATCGACGCAGGGCGTTGGTGTATTTGCTGTTGCAATCAATAGTAAGTAGTTTTATTAAACATGGTAAATGGAAGGAAAAAGATTTTTGCTCGCCTTGGCATCTGCCATTGCTGCTGGAAGCATCTGAGCTGGGGCAGCTGAAATAAAGGATAGCAGGCGTGTGTAGAAAGGAATTGAAAGAGGTGAGGGGAAAGTAGAAAGGACAGGGGAGAGGTACACTGGCAACTAATCTATTTACATATTAACATAATAACATATATACAAGTCGCACGCGCATGAAGGTCTTGCAGAGCATAGTGCAATCAATAGCAAATGTAATTTTTTCTATACATTGGACATGATAGTCAGAGTTTATATTCTTAGTGCTGCATAGCGCCTAGCTGAGGTCACCACTGCTGTTTTTTGACAGCTGTAGCTAAAAATTGATAAATTATAGCATAGCAGCGTGCTACAATGCCACCACTTTCGCTTCACTGTTTTACATCATACTTGTTTCATACAAATATTCGCTCAAGTGGTGAAACAGTGAATATTTGTAAAGCTATCCTATTCATATTCTAGCCACTTTCCAGCTTTACTTCCGTATTTGATTCGGTTTTGAAAAATTGCTAACGCACACCCTTGCATAGAAAGCAGCTAGCAGTATTTTTTGTTTGGCAGTCTTTCAGCAACTCACTTATTGAATTGTTCCTGATGCTCCTATTATGAGATGAAAAGAGCTTTTGTTGAGTGCACCGAAATTGTCACTAGTGGCAGTCTGCGGAGGTCAAGGGACTGTGCCTGTCATTACACATTTTTAATTTCTAGGATATTACAGTTACAAGTGAAAGTTCGGCAAGTTGGTGCATTTTTGTTTTTGAGTATACTCAGCTGACTTACCGCAGAAGACAAAAGAATAAGCAGTCAATGGTACACATGCTGAACTTGCTACGAGTTTGTTCTTTGCCTCTGTTCGGTTTATTGCGGTTTAACGCCCCAAAGCAACTCAGGCTATGAGGGACGCCGTTCTTTGCCCCTGTATCAGCCTCTATTCAGTCTTCCTAAACTGAATGATATTTGAAAATTCTGCACTGCAGAGTACTGTCTGCACCTCTTCCAGCGTATGTAATAGGTGTACAAGAGCCCAATTTGCAAACTTGTTTGGGAAATCCAGCATTAGGGGCGTGCGAACAGCGGTATTTTGAAATTGAATCTAATACAAGCAGGCCAGCTTTGCGAATAAAACATGAATAATGTAGTTAAAAACCAAATCGAACAGGAATCAAACAGTGAAAGGACCGAATGAAATATGAATTGAATATATGTGCGATTATTTGCAGCTTTGAAGTTGCTTGTGCAGACTTATACGAATATTAGTGCAAAACAAATGTTTAAGTGAAACAAGGAATCACCAATGGCTACGCTATAAGTCATGAAATTGCAGCTGTAGCAATCGAAAGACGCAGCACCGATGTCCTCCAGGGGACATGCAACACGAAGTCTATGTTACCACTATGATCTTTAGGAAATTTGCATAGGGCAATTACCTTTTGCTACCGATGATGACAGCATACAAACTAATGCAATATCTCGGTTGATGAGAGGAACGACAGTTTAGGCCATGACCTCAGAGACTGGGCAAAACGGCAGTGTTTGCTAAACCAGGTTCAACTCTGCAGCATCGCACCATCTTGAAGGCGATATATGAGCATTATGAATGCCGTCTCACGAATTAACTGCGTCGTGGTGCTGGACCCTCCTTTCTGCACAGAGGGATAGCTACAACATGTTGTGCAATGCCAGAGCAGGTTCTGCTTGACGTGCTCTATTCGAACTTGCTTATGATTAGCAAACTTGAGAACAGATTCAGTTCATTCCAAATAATTTTAAACATACGCTGTTTCATTCATTCACCAAATAAAATACCAGGATATTTGATTCGGTATTTAAAAATTTTCAGTATTCACAGAAGAGACCTACATGATGTTATAATCCTTTTTTTGTTGTTGTTGTACTATGCAATCTCCCCTTCATATTTTGTGTATATACAGGGCATCCTGTTTAATTCAATACAAATGGTCTATTAAACATTGCATGTATTCGCTATACACCATAGCTTTGGAAGTTGAATAATCTGACAGGCTGATGCCTCAGTCAAGTCAAATGTAAATAATAAATGCTTATCCATCTAACCCGTTCAGACTGGCTTTTTAAATCCTGCGTTTAGGTCAGATCTATAGGGAATAACATGGCAAACCCTGTATACCATGAGTATTCTGCCTAAACATATTCTTTAAAGATAACTGAAACAGTGCAGTGGCTTCTCACAGTATGTCCAAATGCTAATGGCAGCTACTAGAGTTTAGCGAGGCTGGAAATAAAAGCAGTGTTTTACCGTACCATAACAGATGCTGGCACCACATTCTGCAACTCCTTTTTAAAAATTTATTTCTCACCAACAAAAAATACTTTTCTAGTTTTTTTTATATGTGAAACTAATTGAATGGGTTGACCATTTGGATTTTTTTTTTGTCTAGCACCGTTGCGCACTTAGAGCTTTCTGGTCCACAATGTGGCCGTTTTCGGAGAAATCGATATACTTTTAATTAAATTACAGAACAACGCAAGGTTCAACTTTAATGCAAACAGTGCTATTTCAAGGTTTCAGGCAAAACTGCAAAAAAGTTTGCTTAAATTTAGACTCCAAGTTTAGTTCAAAAAATGCGGAAATCTTCACTTCCATTTTAAACCATGTTAAGCACTTCCATTTGAAACCAAAATGGCATCATCCACGGTTTATTTTTTGAGGCATGACAGGGCATCTCAATACCAGACTACATGCGGAGAGAAACTTTGCCGGCAGAACGGTTCCTGAACAATAATTTTCACAAAATGCCCACATGAAGGGGATTTCTTGCACTTTGGAGCATGATATTTGGAGAAAATTTTTTTTTCTTCGAAAGGTCTCTACACTTCTGTTGGGACTGGTCTTAACTGGCATGAATTTCCTCAGCCAAATCTAAAATGTCAAAAATTTGGCGCATCTCCTTTCGCGTGGAATGACCCTCCTGTCCCCAAAATTTATTTCTGAAATCAACTGGGAAGTACTGTAAAAAAATTGTTTCGTGAACCTCGGCGGCTGTGAATTGTGACGAAACATTCAAGAAACGGGCAATTTTCTCTGTTAAGGTTTTCTGCCTAGATGCTGCCTCCTGGAGCATACTTCTTCACAACAGTTTTATCTTTTTTGGAGCACTTCTTTTGTTGCACTCCTAGGACCACAGCGGCAGGTCTAGGCAACCTTTGTTTTTCAAATTTAAGAATTTTAAACTTCGTGTATGAAATTGTCTTCTAACTTGAATATGTCAACAAACACTGAATCTCAAAAATTCAAAACAAAAATTTGACCTTTGCAAAACAAAAAAAAATTACATGACTTCACCCTGCAAGAGCAATGAATGCTGAACTAGCCTTCAGCCACATTTTCTTAGCTTTGCAGCCTTTTCATAAGATTTAGGAAAAATATATATCAGAAAATAATTTTCTGCACATAAAACAGTGACATTTGATGAGTAAAATTATTTTTAAATTGCTAAAAAAAATTCATGTAGATACAGCTAGAAGGGTCAGGGTTCGGGCTAGTGGGTAGTCAACATGAGGATCCATAGCGCACAAAATTGAAGTGACACAACACAAGCTCTAGTCTCATTCGAAGTGTTGTGTCCCTTCAATTTTGTGCGCTATGGATCCTCATACTGCTAGAAATAAAGTAAATTTTGCTGAAAGCTTTGTCCCTTCAAATGGAGATGTGGTACAGACTGCTGGGCACATTACGTTGACTTGAAATCCTATCATTTACATCAAGTGCTGTACTGCTTGCTACTTTGCCTTTCTGACTGGTTCTCACATTTCCTTGTCAAGTGCGAGTGAACTTTTAAAATGAGCAAGGTGCCACCTCTTTTTGACACTAGAGTGGTACGTGACCAGAAATGTAGTTTGAAGCAGCAGTCATATTCATTGCAGTCACTAAACGGCGACACACTGGTTGGAAATATGCAGAAATCAAGCCTCTCGGCACTTCAGCAGCCGACTGTGATGCAGGAACACCTTTACTGTGAGGCTGTTTATTGGCATGGGTGCACTCCAGAAATGCCACCTTCTAGCCCTCTTAAATAGCCACTGTCTGCAAGTTACTGCATCTGTTCTACCATGGCCAAAATAAAGGTGACCCCCTGCCATCATTGGTATCCTGAGAGTCTTCCTATACATTGCTCCCACTATAGTGGCAGTGTTTATCGTGCTGTTCATCCTTTGATACAGGCAGAGCAGTAGAAGATGCATGCAAAGTTAGTGGGCTTCCTCATAACAGGAGCATTGAAAGGACTCTGAAAATGAGCACCAACACTTGTTTGGCTGGCTGCTGTTTACTTCAGAAAGTTTTGCATAATACCTTTTCTGTGAGCTCAACTAACTGCTCTACCATTTTTGCATTTGTTTTGTCATAGCAGGGACGAGGGATGTTTCTTAGGAAGGCCATACATATTATGCAAAACCAGGTGGCGTTTTTTGGATACTGTATGGTTATACAGGCGTGCCTCGTTAATTATGGTACATTGGTCCTCCATCAAAACTGTCCATAACAAATTGGGAAGAAAAATAAAACAAACACACATTTATTCAGATATATACACTAAGATTACAGTATGCTTTTCTGCATAACAGCAAGCAGTGAATTCCAAATTATAATCTTGGAAACTTGAACATTTTCCTGGTCACAAAAATTGCACTGCAGTGCGAAATGCCTCCCAGGCCTTGAGAGACATGTCAGGATTAGCACTGGGTGTCCGATTCTGCGTTTGCTGTTGTATTCACAATAGCCCTGTAGATGACTTGTTGTTCACCACTTCCTGGGTCTACTGCATCAGCTGCAGGCATTCCTGAAGACTTGCAAGGAGGATGTCATTGATGCGCACATTCATTTGCCTGTGACCTTCCTGCAAAGAATGCGATTTCTTGGCTGATCTGTGACAACGATGGTGAGCCAATGTATAGGTGGGCTTTGTTGGCTTTGCGGAATCCTTCTAGGTTTGTGTGTGCATTTGCACCTTTTGTACTGGAGTCATAGATTCGCTGGTACACCTATTTGTTTGCATATGGTTCTCTGTTCATGACAGCACCATCTGCATGTTCCCTGACCAAATCCCAATTCTGATGTTGCTCCACAATGACAGACACTGCACTGCTGAGTTGAGCAGTTCCCCAGTCCAGCAGTATCGATGCTAGAGTGTGTGTCAAAGCTGAGGTCAAGCGTGGGACCTGTCTAACTCCCAAAGTTTAATTTCAGTTTCATCCCTCATTGGTTGGACTAAAATTGTTCCTGCTGCTTATACGTATAAATTTAGAGCTTCGAACTGCTGTTAAGCTGAGTTCTTCTGCGCTTAACTTCAGTCATATCTCAATACCAAACATTGCTTAATTTGCAACGCAGGTTGGCGCAACAAAGGTTGAGGAAGCTTCCATTCTTTTCTTACAATGTTTAAACGTTTATGGAGGTGGCCATTTGAACATTTATCTTCACATCCTGCAGCCTCAGGTGAAACTGTGGCATGAGGAGATGAAAGAAAAAATATACCCCAGTGTGCCCTTCTAAACACCTGCCCAATGACAGCAGAATCTAATATACAATGAATATTGTGCAGTGAAGATTTTTTCCCTTCCATGTATCTTTGAACATTTTTTTTTCCAGAAGTGGTTGCCCCCGTCATCCAACAAAGTACTGCAGCTTGTGCTATGCACGAAAAAACCACTGACATTATTTCGCTGTCTGATTTTCTTCAAGCTATGCGACAGCTAAGGTGCCCTGGAGACTATATCAGTGAAGCCTTCAGCAACATTGGCCAAAATGTAGTTAAGGTACTGTGCTTCTGCTAAGTGTGCATTGTTTGAGGACCTGATGCCAACATGGTGTGAACATGACATTCAAGAGCTGTCTTCACGATAGCTGTCTTGACAAGTTTACGGTGGAATGAATTGTACAGAAGCAGTCCTTTATTAAGGCACTATCTCCTCATTGCTCATCAGAGCAACCAAACTGCCATATATATATAGCCAAGAGAAAATCGGACAGTGATGCAATGTCAAAGTGGTTGTTTTCTGTGCCAGACGAGCTGCAATCGTTATGCCAGATGACTAGGCCAGCCATTTCTTGCATGAAAAGAATGTGAAAAAACAAACAAACATAATATCAGATTTGTTCAGTGCGCAGGATTCACTGTACATTGGATCCCGCTGTCTTAGGTACGGTTTCTTCAACGGCAGACTGGGGTACATTAAAATGACTGTTTTCATGAGCATTGCAAAAATGTCAAAGTCACAGAATGGTGGTTTCCTCAACTTTCGTTGCAGAGTATGCAGATGCCAACATACCTTTGATATATTGTCACGGGAAGAAGCATTTCTGATAAACCGAGAAATTGTCTGAGCAGAAATAATTCCTAGTCTGAAAAGAAAAAAATGCACATCTACTCCATCCGACATTTTACTGCAAAAACCTGCAGTCATGATGATGCTTATGCATTCACAGTGCCAGCACTCTTTACTGCACAAGTCTGTGCAAGAGTGCGAACAGTAAATGGCAAGCAGCAGCAGCAGTGTGTCATCCTTTCCTCTGTCTTCATTGTCTGTGTACTTAACCAAAAATAAAAATTACTAGTACTGATGCTGCGAGACCAGACCCCTTCTCAACGAACAAGACATTTCCTACAATGTACTTCGCACCAAGGCACTGCGAGTTCTCTGTTCGAAACATAAGTTAAGGAACTGGACAACTCTTCTGCACAGTGCGGATGTTAAACGAGTGATGTATTCCTTCCAGTCCTCATAAACTGGCAGTCAAACGACACTCTCAGTCACATGCAGCGCCACACTGATTTAGATGTTAGCACACACACGAAAACAGCGCGAACTTCACGAAGGACGCAGAAAGGGGAGACGAGACACATGTTAGTTTCCTGTACACTAACATAAGAAGCGTTCCATCTGAAAATAAGGCTCTTTCTTCACTAATTGATTCATGCAGTTTGTCTATCATCGCACTTACCGAGACCTGGTTAAATGACATGGTTCCTGACAATTGCATTTTCCTCTGCGACTCCGAATTTAACATACTTCATTGTGACCGCGTAAGCCGTAGGGGTGTACTTCTTGCCATTACAAAAAGAAGTCACTGCTGTGCTTATTGAGGTCATATCATGCCTCGAGCCAGTGTGGGTTCGCGCGAAATGTGACTCTACGGATGTCATTATTGGTGTTTACCACCCTTCTGACATGAACATTTAATCTTATGTGAATTCTGTAAAATGTTAAGGGAAGTTACTGTTCAATTTCCTAATTCAGGCTTACTATTGATAGGTGATTTTAACTTTCCAGCAATTAGTTGGTCCTCACTAACAGCTCCAGCTAATGATCCTGAAGCTCAGACTTTCCTCCAGTCTTGCCTTGTTTTTTTATTGCAACAACATATTTCTGAACCCACGCGTCGTTCTACCACAGTTCGTGATCTTATCCTAACCAGTAAACCTTTGTTCCAATATTACACTTTTAGAAGGCCTTACTAATTGTTCCATAATCACGGGAAATCTCAATTTCGAGCCCCACAAAAAAGCAACTCGCAACAAACAAATCAAGTGCTATAACCGAGCAAACTTCGCCAAAATAAATGCTGAGTTGACAGTTTTTTCTGAGCACTTTCTTCTCAGTTTTTGAACACGTTCAGTGGAGGTCAACTGGAACCTGTTCAGTAATAAACATGCTGCTCTTATTGACAGATTCATGCACTAACACTGCGCATTGGTATAATCGGCACTTACTTCGCCTAAACAAAAACAAAGAAAGCCTTTACAGACAGGCTGACAAAAACAGGCATTGAAACGCTACAAAGCATGTGATAAGAATTATCAGTTCATGACTAATTTGCTCACTAAAATGGTGTCATTGCATGGCGTCAATTTTGAGAAGGAAGCATTCGAGTATTTTTTATTTACTTACACATACTGCTGTCTCTTCTGTTAGAGGCATAACAGGGATGGGTTACACAGCATTTGATTACAGCAATGTCAAAGAAATGGTATGGCAGTTCTCTTTGAAACTGATTATTCGGCAATGCACACAGAGAACCATCCAAGTTATTCCATAATTTAACATTCAGTGGACCATGATATGCCAGCGTGAGCCAGTTTTGCAAGCCACCCAAGAGAAACACATTAGGTAAAAAATGGTGAGGCATAGTAGTGATATCATTGTTAAACAGTGCGGAAAGAGGGGACACATGAAAGGAAGACAAGCAACACAACTGCTTAAGAAAATGGATCATTACCAACTCGCCCAAACAGAATTAGTGCTGCTATGTTCACTTTGTTTCAAGAACTGGTGAGCGGTTTCGGCAGCTTTGCCTTGTACCATTCTTTTTAGTTTTCATTTACCCACTGCAGTACATTTTTCACATTCACACTGCTCTGATGTAATAACCACCAGCCCTTCTGACATGTATGATCTTGACAAAACCCAACGAAATTTGGGTGCGCAGAAAAACCCATATACATGCGCCATAACCCATAGCAACATTTGCAAGGCAATCATGAGAGAACATGCACGCTCCATTCACTGGTGTAATGCCAGGAAACTGGTACACAAGGCACAGCAATGAAGTTTTTCCTATACAGCCACATTCCGCAAACTTTTGAGGCTGACAAAATAGAAGATAGTAGTGCAGCACAAGGTCATGACTGTGACTCAAGATTTCTGGATGATAAAATAAAAGTAAATGATAAAATAAAAGTGACCATAAGGTACCTCAACCGATGTTTTCTCATAAATTAGTACAGTACCAAAGAAGGCCGTGTAGGCAGCTGCGCAGCACGGAGAGCTCACCTGAACTGGTTCCAACGTGTCATACTTGAACACTGCAGGATGACTTTTTGTTTACGCTTAAAAATGCACTTAGTGTTACAACTGCACAATAAACAAGCTGGAACGTACACGACCGCAACAAAAACACGAACAGCACCAATCCAGCCACAGATATAAACAACCCGCGGCACGCAGAGAATGATGCTGATGTCGATAGGCAGGCCGTCCCAGGCAGATGGCGCTGCTGCGCCACCTACGAAATGCAATTTTTTTGCAACTGATGCGAAATGCGCTGGAAGCATGGCTCAAAATTCGTAAGAAACGACACCACAATAGCACTATAAAAATAATGAGAGCTGTCAGCAAAAATAACGAAAGAATAGATTTTACACAAAACTGCCAACCATGAAATCAAAACCGAAACTCGGCAAGCGACTTTGGTTTCTTTTTTTTTTTTTTGCCATTGAAACGCTGTTATTCCTGAAAACGGCACAATTATTTTTTCTGTATGAGTCGCGTCTGCGTCACGGCAGCGGCAATTCTGCCAGGCATGAGTAATATTTCAAGCAGAACTTTAGAAGCTGTATATGTATATCGGAGGTCTAGAAATGCTGTCTCTTACTGGTTGGTGACATTTGTCGTCATCTTGCCGCGCCTCAACAGAGCTTATCAACATTATGTTAGATTTTAATTTCTTTCAGGTGATTAACCAACCCACTCGCGGTTCAAACATTTTAGATTTAGCTTTCTGCAATGCGCCCGAAACGATTAACGAAGTGTTACTCCTTGACGGTTTTAGTGACCATAAGCTCATTCATCTACGACTTAATGTCCCATTAGCGTTTCAAGGTCTTACATCCAGGAAAATTCGCGATTACAGTAGAGCTAATTATAGAGATATGAATATTGCACTTAATGATTTTTTTATTCAAACGTTCTTGCCCTTATTTGCAGACAGGTCCGTCGATCAGAACTGGGTACTTTATAAGATCATGAAGATCATGATGTCCAATCTAGTTTACAAATATGTTCCCTTGGTTTCAATTTCAAACGACAAATCTAATCCATGGTTCAATAGATCTCTCCGCCGTCATCGAAACAAAAAAAAGCGTTTGTACAGAAAAGCTCGGTTGGTATATCTACATCGGATGCTTGGAAAAAATACGATTGTCTGAAATCTCACTGTTCGGCCCTCCGGGCATCAAAGAAAAAATATTTTTCTCATGATCTACCCGCCCTCCTAAAATCTAATCCCAAAAAGCTCTGGCGTGTGATATCTCCCGACAGTACTAGCAACCAATTTTCATTGTACAGCGACGATCACGTGCAGCTTTCGGAGAGTGAATGTCCCCAAGCATTTAACAGATATTTTGCGTCAGTGTTCACTCGGGAAGATCATTCCAACATATACATTGTTCCTGATCGTGATTACCAATATATGGCCCCTATTACCATTACCGCTGAAGGTATCGCTCGTCTCATTGCAAATCTTAAGGTTTCCTCATCAGCTGGTGTTGACAACATAAATTCTAAAATATTGAAAAACACTGTATCAATCTCCAGTGAAATTCTATGCCTCATCTATCAGCAATCATTATCATCTGGTTTACTTCCTACAGATTGGAAAATTGCTAAGATCATTCCAGTGTTCAAAAGTGGAAACAGAAATTCACCAGAAAACTACCACCCCATTTCGCTAACCTGCATTTGCTGTGAATTACTCGAGCATGTTGTCGCTTCCCACATTTACTGCCATCTGGAACTTAATTCTTTCTTTTTTCCTAATCAGCACGGCTTCCGGAAAGGTTTTTCTTGTGACACCCAACTGCTAGAATTTACAACTGACTTGGATTTCAACATGGATGCTAACCTTCAAAGTGACTGTATCTTTTTAGATTTTGCTAAAGCCTTCGACCGTGTTGCACATTCCCGCTTGTTCTCAAAATTGTCTGCTCTGTGCCTAGATTCTTTAACCCTGTCATGGCTACGTAACTTTCTTTCATTTCGCCAGCAGTTCACTACAGTAAACAATTTCACCTCCCCACTAAGTGATGTAGAGTCTGGTGTACCCCAAGGCAGTGTTCTTGGCCCCTTATTGTTTCTAATATACATTAACGACTTGGCCACAGACATATCTTCTTCTGTACGACTCTTTGCTGACGACTGCATCATTTACCGGCCCATTAATTCTATGGATGATCACCTTGCTCTCCAAACTGACCTGAACTTAATTTCAAATTGGTGTAGCAAATGGCAAATGATGCTCAACTCATCTAAATGCAAGGTTATCTCTTTCACCTGCAAGCGTACTAATTCTAATTTCTCGTACTCCATTGAAGGTACTGTAGTGTCTCGGGCATCATCTTATAAGTATTTAGGTATTCACCTCACGGATAATCTTTTATGGGCCACGCACATTCAATCCATCTGTGCCAAAGCTTCAAGATCAGTTGGGTACCTGCGGCGAAACTTGCGAAACACCCCTAATAACGTGAGAAAAGTCGCTTACTTAACAATCGTGCGTCCTCAACTAGAATTTTCTTCACCTACGTGGTCTCCTTATCAAAATTACCTAATCAACATGCTTGAACCCGTACAAAATAGAGCCGCTCGTTTCATCACACAAAAGTACCACCCCCGTCCAGCATCACTAAGATCAAACTTGATATCTCCCTCGAACCATTACATATTCGCCTTTCCATCGCTCTTTTATGCTTACTTCATAAATATCGTCACAGCACCAGGCCATCTCCCTTGCCCCTCGAAGAGCCTTCACGCATTTCACACCGCCTACATAATCAGTACAGCATTAAACGCATTTACGGAAGAACCCTAGCCTTCAATTCATCTGCACTTCCACGTGCCATTATTCTTTGGAATGATCTTCCCAACTGTATCGCATCTATCGGCAACCACCAATCATTTCAAGACCAGCTGCACAAACATTTTCTTTAACGACATTGTGTCTTGTTTCAGGTTGTTCTGTGTCCTTGGTTCCCTTTTCTTCTCGTTGGTATAGTATTAAGTTTTGGTTTCTTGTGCAATTTCAACCATTAGTATATTTTTTATGGCTACTGCTTTTTCTTTCGATGCGGTGATGTATGTCTTGTAGTTACGTTTTGCCCTGTATATTTATAATTTCGTTTACTTTTTGCCTTGTATCACGCGTTGTTTTTAACTCATTGTTCCTATTTGCTTAATCTATTGTTTTTGCCCCCTTACTCAATGCCCTTCTGGGCCCTGTAAGGTATTTTGAATAAATAAATAAATAAATAAATAAATAAACAGGATTGATTTCGGTTCCTCAGCGTGCACTGCATCGGACAGTACACGGGCCTCTAGCATTAACGCCTCCATCGAAATACGACAGCTGCCGGGGTCGAACCCGCGTCTTTCGGGTCAGAAGCCGAACACAATAACCACAGCAGTGGCTGAATGGATGTGCTACCATTCATGGAGGTTCACGGAATATGTGGCGAAGCTATTAATTTTGCAGTCTCAATCCCTTTTCTCAAGGCGTCGTATTGCGTTTCACAAGGACGGGTAAAGAATGCAGGCCAAGATAAGCCACGTGTACAAAAATGCAGCAGTGCCGCACCGTATATTTCGCGGACGCGACACGCCACTGTTCACATATGTACTATCGGGGACAAAAGTTTGCTGGACGAGAGTTCTTGGAAAAACGTCCATTGTAGCTCCACCTCGCTAGTCAGTTGCCTTTTGCCGCTCCTTGCGAAAAGTGACGCCCCCACTTTCTGGATTCTCGTTGTGAACCGCAAGCGCGCAGGCTACAGCGCCATTAGCGACGTGCACAGCTCGCGTCGTTATTCAGGAGTTCCCCTACATGATTGAATTCATCATTCTGCCAAACTGTTCTCATGAAATCATCTTGGGTTTGGACTTCCTATTGCGCCAAAACGCAGTCATCGATGGTGCTCGGGCTGAACTCGAGTTCTTTTTGCTCTCAGCGGTTCTTTGTCGCCCGATGCCCCTTGCCCCTTCTGCTGCTCCTGCCAAAGCCGTCACTGCTGAAGACACTCAACTGCCTCCCTGTTCTTCTGTTCTTGTGCCCATCGCTTCTGACTTTGTTCGCGACGGCAACATACTTTTTACACCATCGCCTCTTTCTGTGCCACAAGTACATGCCCATACCTTACGCCGTCCTCACCCTGTCAGCTGGCCTTAGCGCATTGTTCATGACCAGTCTGTTTACATATGCTTCCGTTGTGTGTCGCGGTGAGTGCCTTGGTACCGTCCAGATCATTGATTTCATTCTCTATTGCGATGAGACTGACGCTTTGCTGTCCCTCGACGTAGATGCCCTCCACACTTCGCTCGACACTTCACCTCCAGACGTTTTCCTTCCCTCCATCAACGCCTCTCTCCCTGCACCTCAACGCACTCAACTTCTCGCACTGCTTCATCACTTTCGTTCCTCCTTCGATTTACACCAACCCACTTTGACCTGCACGTTGACTGTCGCCCACTACATCGACACCAGTGACCACGCCCCTCTGCGTCAGCACCCATATTGTGTCTCCGCCAGTGAGCGCTAAGTTATTCAACAACAAGTTGACACCATGCTTCAGAGCGGCGTGATTCAGGCCTCACACAGTCCCTGGGCCTCACCCGTGGTACTCGAGAAGAAGAAAGATGGCTCTATTCGCTTCTGCATTGATTACTGCCACCTGAATCACGCAAAAGGATGTTTACCCTCTTCCCCGCATTGATGATGCTCTGGACTGCTTTCAAGGAGCGGAACCTTTCTCTTCTCTCGATATATGCTCTGGCTACTGGCAGGTCACCATGGCAGCCAACGATCGCCCTAAAACCGCATTTGTGACCCCTGATGGCCTGTATGAATTTAATGTCATGCCTTTTGGCCTCTGTAATGCTCCAGCTATTTTGAGCGCATGATGGACACCATTCTGTGCGGCCTGAAGTGGAAGTTGTGCCTCCGTTATCTCGACGACATCGTGATCTTTTCGCCCGACTTTGCGACTCATCAGTCCTGGCTGAAGCACGTCTTAACCTGCCTTACGGATGCCGGCCTTCAGCTGAACTTAAAGAAGTGTCGATTTGCTGCTCGTGAACTGAAAATTTTAGGCCACGCTGTGTGTCAAAAGGGGGCGTCTGCCCCGACCCCGCCAAACTTCATGCTGTGACTGCATTTCCAAAACCTACTTGCATTAAGGAACTGCGCAGCTTCCTAGGCCTCTGTTCCTATTTTAGTCGCAACTTTGTGGCCATTGTTGCCCCTTTAACTCAGCTTCTCGGCAGCAACGTGGATTTTTTCGAGTTGGTCGCCTTCCTGTGACAACGCCTACAACACCTTGCGAAGTCTCCTCATGGCACCACCCATCTTGCATCACTTCGACCCGCAAAGCTCCAACCACACACGGACGCCAGTGGCATTGGCCTCAGGGCTGTGCTCACCCAACGCAAGTCTGGCTTCGAACAATGTGTCATTGCTTACGCCAGTCGCACCATCATGAAAGCCGGATCCAGCTACTCCGTGACAGAAAAAGAGTGCTTGGCCATTGCCTGGGCCCTTGGCAAGTTTAGACTTTATCTCTATGGGCGTCATTTTCACGTGATCACCAACCACCATGCCCTATGTTGGCTTTCTTCGCTCCGGCGGCCTTGCTCGATGGGCTTTCCGTCTACAAGAATAAAACATATGTGTCGTTTATTGGTCGGGCCGCAAGCACCCGGACACTGATGCCCTGTCCCGCTCCCGGCCGAGCTTGCCAGCCTCTCCGCCCTCCACTCCGCTGTGCCTTCACTCACCACCTGCGCCATGCCTCGTGAGCAGCGTAAAGATCAATGGATTGCCTCTCTTCACGACTGTCTCTCCGCCCCATCTATGGCTCCAGCATCCCGCACGTGAAAAAAATTGTAAATTGTACGGTTTAACATCCCAAAAGAACCCACTGGCTACAAGGGTCGTCTTAGTGGAGGGCTCCGGATTAATTTAAAGCATCTAAAGAAGACTGAAGAGACATACACTTAATGCAATGTGACCATGCTGCCTCGAGAACTTTTGCATAGGCTGTCAGAAGCAAAAGGCCAAGGGCTATCACCAACTATTTCCTGCACAGTGTCTCATGGTGTCAGAAGCTTCACACCATTTAGATAAAGAGAGCTAATTGATCAACAACTCAGAGCGAGACTAACACCGTTCTTGCTTTGGGTTGCTGATCAATTCGGCCTCACCATGGCATCTGCTAGGCATCCTGGTTAGCTTAAATGTAGAGTGACTGCCCAGGCAGGCAGTGGTCCCTGGCTCTATCGCCAGACTAAGACGGATTTCCCTTCAGCTGCAAAGGTTCTGAGAAAGCTGTTTAGCTTTGCTCTACAACCGTATAATTGCGGTCAAGTACAAACTCATGAGTAATTACTGCCTAATTGAAATGTACTTCACCTTGGGTGTTTCCCTTAATGGACTACATTTTGAATGTGCACTCCAAGGGCATCTTCCATTCCCCAACATTCTCCTTGCCCCAAAACAGATAGCGATCTGAAACTCAAAACAAAACAAGAGGCTCCATGCTGACACTGTCAACAGGAATTTTCTATTCAGTCTTTGAGAATATATGCATCCTGTTGTAACGATACTTTTGATACAGCATTGTGTACACAGACTTAGGACATAAATCAATCACACTCTCACTTTACAGTTCTTCCATTCAGTGACTCTCACGATGAATGTTCATGTTTACTGTTTGGTTATGGGAGGGTTTCTGCTGTAGTGCTGGCTGCATTACCTACCCCTTTCCAATTTCCTATTTTTCTTTTGCCAAGGCTGTGAAGTCTGACTGCACCTGTTTCAATTAATAGGTACATTTAGCAGGCTAGTAGCTGCAGTCCACAGAGTGTTCGAAGTTACTTTCTTTGCAATGGAATAAAATGTAGCAGGAAGCTTTAAGATACCTGGATTCTTATGCTGCAAACCTGTTGGACCTAACATGGGCCTTCTGGCAGTTTCTAGGGGTCATCTTTCTGCATTTATGGAGTACACAGAAACTTAGGATAGATAATGCTTTGTGCAACATGCATGGAAGCAACTTCACATTTTTTCTGCTGTGGCTGCAATCCTAGCAGGATGACCTAGAGGATTAACTAACACATGCTGACATTTGAGTTTAGGTTCCCTCTTGGGCTTTCTAGAAAGTATATGCTTGCTGCACCAATCAAACATAATCTGATCTTGGGCCTCAAGATCACCTTGTAAGCATTCCCATCGAGCAACTCTGTCAGAACAGCCATTGGTAAAGCAGCCCAGTCAGTGTTTTTGCCCCTTGTGTGTTAAAACGCTTCAGTAAGTTTCCTCTTTGAGACAGTTCTGTGCATTTGTGAAAGGCAGGCTTGATTCTGCATTTTTAACTAAAACATACATATACATACATACATACATACATACATACATACATACATACATACATACATACATACATACATACATACATACATACATACATACATACATACATACATACATACATACATACATACATACATACATACATACATACATACATACATACATACATACATACATACATACATACATACATACATACATACATACATACATACATACATACATACATACATACATACATACATACATACATACATACATACATACATACATACATACATACATACATACATACATACATACATACATACATACATACATACATACATACATACATACATACATACATACATACATACATACATACATACATACATACATACATACATACATACATACATACATACATACATACATACATACATACATACATACATACATACATACATACATACATACATACATACATACATACATACATACATACATACATACATACATACATACATACATACATACATACATACATACATACATACATACATACATACATACATACATACATACATACATACATACATACATACATACATACATACATACATACATACATACATACATACATACATACATACATACATACATACATACATACATACATACATACATACATACATACATACATACATACATACATACATACATACATACATACATACATACATACATACATACATACATACATACATCTTTATGAACTCTCACAAGGTTACATTAGTAACAGAGGAGAGAGGACGCAAGGCAAAAAGCTGCGTTGGTGCAGCTTGAGGGCCACCCTGCGCCCTCTGCCGGCGGTATCGCCAGGCAGCTAATCACAACAGCAGTGGAAGAGCGCACTCGCAAGCACAAAAGAAAATACAGCCACAAAATATATACATTAACATTTGCATGATGTTATGCCTCTATTATCACTCGACATTATTTGACAAAAGAAACTGCTCAAAATATTTATGTACAGGAAACGCATTTATAATCAACCGAGATACAAATCAAGTAGAAAGAAGATACACAAAGCTATATGTATATGTTCTAATCATGACGTCAAAAATTATGCACATTGAAACAAAGGAATAAGTGTTATTAATTTATGCCGTGAAGTCTTTTCAAGTATGATGTTGTTCTTGTGCACAATATTGAGGTAATGTGGTAGACTGTATGTCGGTGACTGCTTACCGTATGTAGTGCGGCAGAAAGGTACGGACCATAACATTTTGTTCCGTGTGTTATAAGATGGAATCGAACGAATGAGGTTGAAACTTGATAAGAGGAAATCTTTCTGAGTTGAAACAGCATTTTTATACATAGAGATTAACTTGAATGGGAATAACTCAGAGATTTTCATTATACTGAACCTTACAAAGTAGGAACCCGTATGAGTACACCACAGCACATTAGCTATTAATCTAATTGCTCGTTTTTGCGCCATTAGAATTTTCATTTGCTTTTGCTTGGTTGTTGTCCCCCAGACCATGAGACAATAAGTTATATGTGGCAATATTAATGCATTGTAAATTAATACTTTAACTCTAGGCGGAAGTGTATGCCTCTGGCGGCATAGGATGCCATTAATCTTGTTTATTTTAGCGCAGATATTCTCAGTATGTTTATCCCAATTAAGTGATTCGGTCCAAACAACACCAAGACATTTCACAGCTGGCACGACATCAATTTTTTTGTTTGCTAACCAAAGGTCAAAATTTGCACGCATCATTCTGTTTTTAGCTCAGAATGTTATTGCTTTGGTCTTCGTGATGTTTACCCTTAGGTAGTTCTTAAAGGACCCCTGACACAGGAATTCTAAGAACTTATTGACGTGTTCTAGCAGGTCTGTTTCTGTGTTACCTGAAGAAAGCATTTTGAGGTCGTCTGCATACGCTATTATGTTGAGAGGAAGGGGAGCAGAAAATATATCATTAATGTAAATACTAAATAATAGGGGGCCCAGAATGCTGCCTTGTGGTACACCAGAGAGGATAGCTTGCAAGGTTGATTTGTTTACGATATTTCAGATATGATTCAATTAAAGATAAGCTGTTACCTCTAATTCCATAGTTATTGAGTTTATGTACCAGTAAAGCATGATTAAGCAGGTCAAATGCTTTGGAAAAATCAACAAATATTCCTAGTACAAGGAGCTTTTCCTCAAACGCATTTATTATTATTTCTTTTTGCTTAATTAGTGCCGTTTCCGTGGACCTTTGTTTTCTGAAATCAAACTGACTGTCTGATAGAACTGAATGTTTGGCTAGAAAAGTATTGATTCTCACATAAATAATCTTTTCCAGACCTTTGGATAATATCGGAAGAATGGAAATAGGCCTGTAGTTAGCCATATCTGAGGTAGCACCACCTTTGTGAATGACAGCCACTTTTGCTACCTGCATTTCTTTTGGAAACACACCAGATTCTATCGCTAGATTATAGATATGCATTAGTATTGGAGCTAGTATGTCAACTACAAATTTGAAGGGTTTGATCTGAAAGCCATCTTTATCTTCAGCTCTGCTATTTCTTAGATTTCTAAACACTGTCACTGTTTCACCTTCATCAGTGGGATACATGAACAGGGATTCAGGAATGCATGGTGTATTATACGCGTAACCCACAGGTGTGTCAGAGGGACAGCATAATGTTTTGGTTATGTTAACAAAGTAATTATTACATTCATTACACAGTTCCTCCCCACCTCTTGGTATACCATCTTTCACTATTGTCGTAATAGTTGTATACCATCTTTCACTATTGTCGTAATAGTTGTTTTTGAGGTGCGATTTAGTAATTTGTGCAGTTGGTCCCACTGGTTGTGAACACTTCTATTGGACCCCACTGAAAATGCATTACTAAAATAGCTTAGCTTAGTAGTTCGCAATTCTCTATTCAGCTGGTTTCGGTATTTCTTATATTTCTCAAGCTTGGAAGGCTCCCGTGATTTCATGAATTGCGCAAACATTTTCTCTTTGGTCCTCATTTTGCGCAGCAGTTCTTGCGTAACCCACGGCTTCTTTCGATTGCGTTTGCGCGGACGGGCTAGTGGAAAACATTTATCATATACAGTTTTAACTTTGAACAAAAAAGCATTATATGCGTCATTCACGTCTTTTAAAGACAGCACATCGTCCCAACTAGTTTCATATAACATCGAACGAAAATGGACAAGTGTGCTGCATGCAGAGCTGCTACAACTAACATATCCAAATTTTCTTTTTTTTCCCCGCACCATTACCGAGTGGAATCAGCTACCACCATCATCATTGAATTGCTTTTGTTTCATGACTTGACTTGTACAAATTTGTTTTGTGCTTATTGTGCCCCTCCTGCCAGGGCCCTTCACTGGAACTGCAGTATGCTCTAAATAAATAAATAAATAAATTGCAGAGAAAGTGTTTCAAATATGCAATGCTTCTGTCCTGGCAAGAGTTTATTCTCTAGGCAAGCTTGAGATAAACTACGGTTCAGTGCTGACTTAGGAACCCTTATGCAAAGTTAGCAGTAAGTGTACCAAAAGTACAAGGCATTTAATTCCCCGGAGTAATTGGAATACGTGAGAGATATTGGTGAGGACAACAGCCCTATACCTGGCTTGAAAAATGATGATATTTCGTTTTTATTCATTATTCATTTTGTTCATTTATGTTTTATTAATTTGTGTCTGGAACTCACTGCTAACAATCATCAAATCATCGAGTACAGAAGCATCATTCCATAAAAACTTGAAAAAGTGTGTACTTTTTAAATACCTTCATTTGCCATGCCAATGAACCCTGTGTTTATTGTGTACGGCTTTTATTGCTTGAGTGCTTTTATATAGTATTGTGTTCTCTTTTTGCCATGTTCCTTAATACGTTTGTAAAATTGAGCATGCTTAATAAAATGTTTTGTTATGATTGCTTATTCCCACTGCACCTTTTTCCGGTATGCAGTTGCTATCTACCATATTTTATCATGCGTCATATACGAGGTGCCCCAGCTAATAGGCTCCCGTGATTGCTTATTCCCACTGCACCTTTTTCCGGTATGCAGTTGCTATCTACCATATTTTATCATGCGTCATATACGAGGTGCCCCAGCTAAAAGTATCCAAGCTTTTAAAAAACACAGAATGTCCTAGCTGCGTGAGACCAACTGAGGGTAGTTCAGAGTCATGTGACCTAGTCATACCTCGGCACCATGGGGGGTGTCTCAATAACATTCGCACTCACAGCCACTCACCCTCACATCCACTCACTCGTACTCACACTCATGTGCACTCACACTCGTAACCAATCACTCGCATTCACACTCATGTCAACTCACACTCGTAACCACTCGCATTCTCAACCACTCACTCACACTCGTACTCATGTCTACTCACGCTCTTAACCACTCGCACTCACGACTTACTCTCACACTCATGACCACTTGCATTCACAACGATCACTCACTAGCAATCACAACTTCTCACTCACACTCACGTCCACTCATTCGCACTCACACCCATCACCACCCACACTCACTCGCACTCGCGTCCACTCACACGCACGACCACTCACTCACATGTGAGCTGATATGAGTGCACTCAAGAGTGAGTGTGCCGACCTATGGACCTAGTCTGCAGTTTTTTTTTTCGTGCTTCAAAGTTAATTAATTAGTTCAGCATAATTAGCTAACTTTTTCATTATTGAATTGAGGAACAAAGTGCCAATGTAGAAGTTGTAAATTGTCTAAAAAAATCGCTAGCAGCGCTGTTTCCATCAAGGTACGATTTACACCAAAAGAGTCATTATGCATTGGAGAAAAGGAGCAAGCACATATGCCAAGCATGGAAAGCTGGTCTCTAGATGAGAGACGCTTGCACTTTCAGATCATCTATGCTTAGGAACTACCAACAAAATCACAGATTGCAGAAAATATGTGGCTGCCACATCCATCTCAGATTACACACAGAGCAGTGGGTGCAATATTACTAACGCCTACTGTTTGCACTCGGAACCGTTTAACACTAGTACTTTGTGTGGACGTATCATCATTCCTGTGTCCAATATAAGATAAGACAACAGGTATATGCCATCATGAAACTGTTTGCAACAATGTCTAAAGGAAATGATCTTACAGCCCAATGCACTCTTCTAGGTTACCTGACTCCAGCTCCCTTATTTCAGTTTTGCGACAACGTCATCCGTAACTGCAGCTTTCATGAGAGGTGTGAGATAGATATGAGTTTGACGATTCAGCAATTTGAAAAAATTGTGCCACAATCTAAGACGAAGAACGGGCACAATGAGTACGGGCTGTCACGACCATTTTTGCAGTAAACCACGAAAATATACGCTCAAAACCTACATCATACAAAAACCACTCCGCCGTGGACTTTACACGAAACCCGCTAGGAGAAAAGACTAAAAAAAGCGACAGTTACACAGTCAAATCACCGACAATCAAAACAAGTGCCACCAATGCTGGCTTGAAAGGCCAGGAATCTCACTCTACCGCTGAACCACTCACCGATAATTTTCGCACATATGCAGGCCAGGCAAACGTTGCTACAATACACTTGGGCCAGGAAAGACGCGGCGCTGCATTTCTGCATTCACTAGAGAGCCTACATGTAAAAAGACGGTGGCGCGCAACATGTAGGCTCCCTAGCATTTACCCATCGGGGCGTCTGTTTGGGCGTCATGGCAACAGCAGACAACACCTTGGCAACATTGCATTTGTTGGGAACGGGCGTGAGCAACACTGAACTTGGCTGCAGCGTCTGTTTTGGCAACATTGCACTTGTCGGGAACGGGCGTGGCCAACATTGGGCTTGTCTGTAGCGGCTAGCAAACGGAAACACGCCCCCCGGGCACCAACGGGGCCCCCCCCTGCAAAAAATTCTGCGGACGCCCTTGCACGCAGAGAGACGGCGATGGTGGCCTTTCAGCCACCATAACTTTAACTCTATTGCTAACTATATTTGCATAACTATATTGCTATAAGCATTCACCTGCGAAACTGCGGACAGTGTAGTTCCGAAACTGTGCCTGCTACACGGGCGTTTCGAATGCCTTCCAACCGAACGTCATTCGACTCGACTGCCAAACGTGCGCTGCTACACGACGTTTTTGAACGGCATTCGGTTGGAATGACTTTCCAGTCGAAGGAGCTCCGCGGAGACATTCCAGATTTTGGAATGCCTTCGAAACGCGACACAGCCCGAACCAACCAATAGCCGTCGCCGCCTCCGTCGCTTCGCCCCGCCCACCGCCGCGCGACTGCTTTCGGCTCTGGGGCTGTTCATTTCGATACCCGCTACTCGCTTTTTTCTGCTGTTTGTTTAGCAAATTGTTCGTGTTCCGTCTAAGTGAGTGCTTGCAGATAATAGTACACCAATGAACATTTACCGCGTGTGCATGAAATTTCCCCAGGAGTGCGCCGATGAGGACGACTGCAGTCATACTACTGTTTACATTGGTTTACATCGCTTCGTATGAACAGCTTGTGCTCGTTTGCAAGACACAAAACGAAATATGCGCTTTAGTTCTATTAAATAATCTCTTCTCTTCTGTACCAGCTGTACCCGTGCTTGTTTACGCAGTGCGACAATCTGTGGGAAGCGCCGACGCGATCGCTCGCCTGAGAAACACTTGACAGCCGGGTTGTTGACATCGGATGATCGGCGCTTCTCGCTAATTTTCCCGGCTTCCTCCGACATGCCCAGTACTTTATTTTAAACTACTTTATCCAGAAGTATGTTTGGTGACCGTTCGCGCTAACTGATATGGCCTAACTTGTTAGTCACAAGCTAGCGACGGCGACGACTGCTGCTGGCCGTAAAGCACTGCTCGGCAGCTCGAGTCACACCGCCGCTTCCCGTTCATCGTATGCGCGTCCTGCGATGTAAGCAATAGTTGATTTCATGTCACTGTTGTCAAAACTACACTCGTTGACCATTTGCATTCGCTAAAACTTGTGAATTCGTTCTTCACAACCACCGCAATCACCGATCCAACTTTGCGGACTCGCTAGGCCTAGTCGTCGCTGAAGGGAACGGAGTCGTCGTCGGCTGAAATTGATTTGGCAAGTGGTTATCGCTATTGAGTGTCCAAGTGTGCACATGTGAAATATAGCCGTTCGTTTCACTTACTTCCAATACGGATAATGTATAAGCGCGCATGTATTCGCACTGTCCCCTCATCAGCGTGTTTTCGCTCAGCCGCCGAACTCCCGAGGGCATGAAGGCTGACCGTCCGCCGATCGGATTCGTCGGTGTCGTTTAGCCAAAAAACTTGTCCCACTACAATCATGTTATAGTAAACTAGATAGTTCACTATAATCACATGATGCTGTACACCGTGATAGTGCCGTTGTCAGACTAGTGTGACCGTCGCCGTCGTTGTACACTGAAAACGAGCTGAGAATTTCGAATGCGTTTGGAAACTGCCGTGTAGCACCGCGGGAGTCCGTCGAGTTCGAATGCCATTCCAAGTCTCGAATGCCATTCGACTCAGATGTCATTCGAAAGTACCCGAATGCATTCACAGTGAACAATCTGGATAACACTGCACCTTTCGGAGAACGTGCAGGATATGACTTTAACGTTGGGAAGTGTGCAACATTTGACTTACGACTCGAGAAATAGTAACCTCACAGCAGTGGAGTAGCCAGAAATATTTTTCGGGGGGTGTTGTACGCTGCCGGTAAAAGAAAAAATGAAAAGAAAGACAGCCTGCGCTTAAACAATATCTAAGTAATTTTGCTTATTTAATAATGCAGAAGGGCTAGCTTCGTTCGCTGTAATATCTACGTAAAAATATGAGTGCACACAGGATCCCAAGGACTTCATTCCTAACGAACATTTATTTTCTCACAAAAAAAAAAAACACTCGTACAAAAAATCGTGACTATTTACAATATTTTCACATCATATACAACAACACAAAAGCTTCTGCTCTACAACAATGTCATCAACTGCGAACGAATGGCATTTGTCAAAACTTCTATCCCACGCATGCGAATCTGCGCCCGGTCGCAGAGGCGGTTTAAAAAAAAAAGCACTTTTTATTTTCGCGACAGTTTACGATCATTTGAAGACTATGCAAAGGATGAAAAAGTAGGCTGACGTGAAAAGGTAAGTTTAATTGGGTGAACCGTGCCTATATGTTTAAAAGCAGTGCCATACGTCGTGCGATGGCGAAGAAGAACGACTCTTTTCTGCAATAACTTCCGCTAGCCGCGACTGCGTACATCAATATTTTCGAGAATAAACCTACTCTCTTATTTTCGTTCCTACATTCTGTTGTACCGCTGTGGTGTGCAAATAACATGCGCGAAAAAAGGCGGAAAGGAGACGGAGAGGGGAGGGATGCAGCTCTGAGAAAATTTCGGGGGGTGTTCTGACACCCCCCCCCCCCCCCCACCTCCCCGGCTACGCCCTTGCCTCACAGTCTCAGAAAAAAGTGAAGGAAGAACCTGTTTTGGAAGAAAATGACGAGATAATTTCCGCAAGATAGGCAGTGTTTCTGAAGAAGTTGAAAGCCTTTACTGTCCAGCGGGCGCCTACAACAAAAGGTGAACAAAAATACCGACAAACTCGCCCAGCTTACTGCGATTGGTGTATTGCGTTCGAAAGTTTAGAAGAAAACTCTTGCTAACAATGCTAGGTAACAATTAACAATGCTAGGTATGCAATATATGCGTGGAGTTTTCAGTTTTGTGAAAGAAATGCATTTAAGAACCATTTGCGTGCTTGATATTTACTTCGATTCATAAAACCAAGCCGCAGCGTGCTCGTTTAGTTGAGTGAACTTTCACCGAAGCAAATGTTTACTGACTGTTCCCGGCAAATAGTTCAAATGGTATTTTAATGTATACCGGCCAATGCCCCACTCAGTAATTCAGTCTGCAGCGTGTGAGCGACGTTTCACGAAGTGCGGTGCATGCCGGCTTCACCTCGATGTTGCGTGCCCGACTAATGGCGGAGCAGCACATTTTTCAAACAGCGTACAGTGGACACTGGATAAACTGAACTCGAAGAAGGGGTTCCAAAATTTATTTGAAATATGCGGAGTTCGAATTAAGAGGAGCCCTACTAAACAATGCGCTTAATTTTGAAGGGACAAAAACGTCGACTGTTCAGCAGCCAGAAAAGAGCGCTGGAACTTAACCGACATTTCAAAGCAAGCATCCATATAATTAAGAAATAAAGTCGCCATCAAACTTAGCAAAATCACGAGCGCCGATAAGGAGAACGACAAACGCCAAAGACCTGCGAAGCAGGCAACCCGGCGGTAAAGGGAGCGTATTATACGGTGAAGACAAGGAATTTTCTTACTTTTCACAGATTTAGAGCATCAGGGAATCCATAGGTGCCCCACTATACGCGACTGAAATGCAGACCACGCAGCACGAAGACTTTAGGCCTCAGGTGTACGTGTACAGTCTTGGTCAAAAGTCTTAAGGCCAAAGGCTTTTCGCTTCAGCCCCATAATAGAGCTATTGCGGCACTATTAAAGACTGAAGGACCATGGCATGCTAGCAGAAGGTTTCTTCTGGCTGTAGAGAAACTTCCTGCTTGACTTGTGTTTTGAATGATACGCCACACGAAACATTCTAGGGACATTCATTTCGCTGCAGGTGAACGCTGTGGCCTAGGACTTATGATCAAGGTTGCCATGTGTAGTTACGTTTTGCGGTGGTAACTGTATTTGTGTTTCGGGGGCGAAAAACCAACACAAATTCAGGATTCAGCGAAACGCAAGAGGCGCCCGTGCGCTGTGCGATGTCAGTGCACGTTAAAGATCCCCAGGTGGTCGAAATTATTCCGGAGACCTCCTCTACGGCACCTCTTTCTTCTTTCACTCCTACCTTCCACCCTTCCCTTACGGCGCGGTTGAGGTGTCCGCCGAGATATGTGAGACAGATACTGCGCCATTTCCTTTCCTCAAAAGCCAATTTATTTATTCATTATCAACTTACCTTTGCCAATCTCTGCTAACACTTGTTTCACCTTGTCTAAAAATCTTTCTCTTTAAATAGGAAAAGAGATGTGTGTGTGTGTGTGTGAGAGAGAGAGAGAGAGAGTTGAAATAAAACTAGCGAATGACGACGAAAGTGGTGCTTACTTGCGAGACACTTAAATGCCAAACGTCTTTCTGATCTATGCCCTTTGAATACACTGCTCCGAAACTGCGAGCCTTATATACATATGCTCATTGGGATGCTTTGTAAAAACTTGAGAGAAACGAATGCACACGCAGACAAAAAGCTTGTTTGAGTGTTTGTCTTCTGCGCGAGGCAGCTGTGTCGTCCACCTGCGCTTTTTTCTCATCTTTCGCCGCGCCAGATTGATGACCCGCACAGCAGAGCAGCTTAGTCGACTTGTGACATATATCCACCCACCATCACCGTCCGCGCTCGCATGATGAAGTCGAGTTAATCCGATTTTTTGTGCACTCTAAGGATACGGACTCCGTCATCATCCTACTTCACTGTCCAGACAAAAAAAAAATACATAAAGAAACGTTGCCTACCCTCCTTGATGTATATTGCGCTACACTACCTCACAATTTTGAAGCACCTCTGAAAAAAATTTTTGTATCTTTTTCTTTCGCACTAGTGAGGTCCTCCAGATCTAGCAGGTACCTGAACGTTAATGAGCACAGCAGGCGGAGAATACCTAATTTGTCATCGTCATTATTAAGTACACATTATGTTCGGGTGTGTATACGCAAAAAGTCAAGCCATGACGGCGCTACGCTACGAAACTTTCAATTACCCTTTAAAAAAGTCATTTTCTTTGTGTTTCGCCTGTTTAGGCAACGTTACAGTTTCGTCAGAACGCAGTTTCCATTTTCGCCTGAGATGAAAAAAAAAAGGGGGGGGGGGGAGAGAGAGAGAGAAAGAGAGAGAGAACCGCGCGAGATAGTCTTCGCGTTCGCATACACTGACGCAGACCGATTGCGCGTATGATTTACAAGGCGAGCGTTTTGACTCACCGAATAGGGACCCCTTTTGACAGCGAGCAGCAGCTGCACGGGGCTTTCTTTCGACTCGTAGGGGCGCGGTGACCCCGAACTGCGCATGCGCACGGCCCGCGAAGCCGCAGCGTACGTACTGTATTCTATGGTGCGTACGTTTACGGAGAGATTTCACGCCTGCGCACAGCGCACCTTCGGTTCTACCCAACGTTACTAGACAGAAAACACCAGTACCTGCCACTAGTTTTATACAGTAACGCTTCTGATTGGTGCATACCCGCACTCTTAATCAATGAAATCATGACGTAAAGGTAGGAAATTTGGCGTCTGTCCCGTGGATGGTTGCATGAAAAATATTCAAGGTTGGCCGTTCAATCAGGGTCGCGCAAGCGCAAAAGCACCAAAAGGAGGTTAGGTCTCTCCGAAGGAGAACGCGGATACTCCGGCTTCGAACGCGACCGCGGCGGCAGCTTATCGATGGAGGCGAAACGCAAAAGGGCGCCCGTGTGCTGTGCGATGTCAGTGCACGTTAAAAATCCCCTGGTGGTCGAAATTATTCCGCAGCTCTCTTTCAAGTCACTTTTACTCGACCTTGAGCGCATGATTTACCGAAAGCGAATAGCGCCTGCACTGTCGCAGTTCATCCGCTTGCGACAGTGCAATGTGCGTCATTGGGACGAGTGTATCTTGCATGCCAAGCCGGCTGATGCCGCAGCGATTTCCCTGCAGAGTATACGCATTCCAAAAGGAAAATTAGCGATGTCTACGGATGCAGCGACACATAACGGAGCGGTACCGCGCGATGTTGAGGCGGGCGACACAAAAGTTCGAATCGGATAGGTGGCATGACATAACAGTATATGCTCACATATGAAAGGCGCTTGCAATGTAGAGGTAACATTAAAAGAAACACACACACGTGCTTGCACGCAGCGAATTTGACTGTTGAAGTGATTAATCAGTCGGTGAAATAAATCCAATGCAGCTGCGCTCCACAAAGTAGCTATATTTCATTCTCGTCTGGGGGGGGGGGGGGGGGGGGGTCACACAGCTGGCAGATGGCTGAAACTTCATGAACATGCTGTGCTCGCTTTTACACCAGGGCGAATCTGTTCTAAAGCTTGCCACAAGGAAAGAAATCGACAGGAACCCAGAAAACGAAAAATCCGTCAATAACCTTGCCCTACCAGTTGTATTTAACACAGATGCTCTTATTAATCCGAACTTAACATGGTTCGCAACGAATAATTTCCTACCACCAGCTGTTCGCACATATTACGTACAGCACACCGCCATTTACTCGCCGCGGTGGCTCAGTGGTTAGGGGGGAAGATGGGGTGAAAGAAGTGCCATAGTGGAGATCTCGAGAATAATTTCGACCACGGATCTTTAACGTGCACCGACATATCACAGCACACGGGTGCCTTTTGCGTTTCTCATTTTTCAGCCTCTCAGCAGCGGGCGAGAGGATTGGGCGAGTGAAACGCGTTATCGTCTGATCTTTTTATTTTGAATTTTCTTAGTGGAATAGCTTTCGTTTGCATGCTCCGATTTCAATAATTCTTTTTGCACTGGTCTCCGGAACGCAAGCGGAATCCACTTAACCAGATTACTCGGCATTGTGGAAAACATCGCGGTGCCCGCTTTTTAAAAGAAACAGCAGCTGGTAACAATGGCCTATACTTGTATTACTCCGTTGACCAATCACAACAGCAAACGAAATCAGCTTTTTAATGTTTGACAATGTGAAGCGAGCAAGAGGCATCAAAATTATTGACATTATAATTTCGTCTGGCGGTTAGCTTCTTTAGACAACAAGAAAAGCGTTAACAACGGACTACTTTTTGTCACGGAGGATTTCTGTGTGGATGTTACTATATAGTAGGATACTACTTAAAAGCCAGCCAGGTCCTGCATTTCTCCACTTACCAATCATGACAGCAAATGAAATCAGCTTTTTAATGTTTGTCTATATCAAACAAGCCAGAGGCATGAACATTTTTGAGCTTATAATTCGGTCTTGTGTTATGCTTCTTGTTCAGGTCACAAGAAAAACTTCAACAACGGACTACTTTTTGTCGTGGAAGAATTATGTACAGGGGTTTCAAATTTGGAACGAACTTCACTGCAGACTTCGGTTGTATCAGACTATAGTAGAAGCATAACTGTGCTTTTAGAGACACCATTCGTTCATATCCCAAAAAACTGCCTAGAACGTGGCCCTTAACTGCAACAGAGGAAAAGCAATTACAGAACGGGATATAATCAAGCGTCACTGGGCGGAGCTCCAGCATAGCGCAGGATGAATGACTGATGAAACACTGCAGCGTCATTGAGGAGCAAGTTTTTTACCACTGGAAACAGCTTTGGTATCATATGGCGTTCCATTATGTTCAACAGGTTTTGCTATGTAAAATAAAGTTTTTCATGGCCTCGCAAGTTTAGGACAACTTTGCCCTCCATGACTCCTGAATCAGCAGTAGTTGGAAACTTGTGTGGCTGCTTTCCAAGGCTCAGACTCGCCTCATGCGCTCTTCTCACATACAGTGCCATGCTATTGTCCTCATATAGAAGACTTTGGTCCTGCGACAGGCGTTTCCAAATGACTTGCCGCATTTTAGTTCACACATGTGCAGGAATCGTTCTGGACGTATTTCAGCAGAATGAAACCTATGTTTCGTTTTTAATATATATATATATGTAGTATACTGTATTTTTGGAAGCAATGAAAGCACTGCCAGGGGCTTTGTGGCAATCGTTTGCTAACAACATTCCTGCCCTTGTCTCACCCACGACTACACATAACAGCAAGGAAATTAGTTCTGTGCTGCATGCGATGTCGCTCAGTACAATGGAATTTCAGAATATAACAGAATGTCACGTTTTGGCCGAACCACAAATCGCCCACCAGCACATAAGCTCTCACTGTAAAGCTGCTTCTAAAATCTAAGAAAATGCACCAACTACAGTAATTGGCTAAGAGCTGTGCAAAATAGTTACTGCCTTCAAACTGAAGTCTACCAGAAAATAGATATTGCGAGTGTTTGGTCAACGTGGTGGCTCAGTAGTTATGGCGCTCGGCTGCTGACTCGAACGACACAGGTTCAATCCTGGCTGCTGTGCTCGAATTTTGACGAAAGTGAAGTTCTAGAGGCCCTTGTACTGTCGGATGTCAGTGCACATTGAAGAAACTCCAGGTGGTCGAAATTTCCGGAGCCCTTCACTATGGCGTCCCTCATACCCCGAGTCGCTTTGGGACGTTAAACCTATAAACTAGAAACCACAAAAACTGCCTCACGGTCTGCAGTCTGGATATTATAGAACAATCTGGAATGCAATTAAGGGAGTGGCCTTTGTGGCAAAAAGCTAGAGTGCATGAGTGGCTTATTACACAGTTTCATAGCACAGCTGTAGCAAACTGTTGGCCCTGAAGTCCAATTCCTGGAGTGGGCAAGCCAGAAGCCTTTTTGTATGTTCCACAAAAAACAAAACAATAACTGATGCCATCTGTGTAACAGCTGAAAAACGGAAAAACAAATGTAAATAGGTCGGACTTGACATGTGCACTATGTATCCAATAGAGACCATTACTCAGAAAGCTGATGTGACCCTCTTTATAAGGGCTGGTTGTTAAGCTCGGTTAAATGGGAACTTTTTAGAGTGCAGTTTTATTTTATATTTAATAGCATAGAATAGCTATTAAAGTCTGGCCGCCCTTGACTGTTGCAGCTTGTGAAGGCATAGCAAGAATAAAGGAGAGCTTGGAATGGTGTTCTACTGCACTCGTGTATTACCCAACTAAATTGGACAGATTTACAGTACACGACTTGGTTTCTCTTACATACTCAATTGTGCACAAAGGCAACAAAGCACCCAATTTCAGCTCTTTAATGCAAGAGAAGATTGACTGGCATACCAGAATAAGCAAGCATAGCAGGGGGCAGAAGAAAGTTAGGTGGGTGGATGAGATTACGAAGTTTGCGGGGATACGGTGGCTGCAACTGGCGAAGGACAGGGTTAATTAGAGAGACATGGGAGAGGCCTTTTCCCTGCAGCGGGCATAGTCAGGCTGATGATGATGATGAAAATATGAGATAATTTATCACGGCAGTGTCCAGCCAAGTAGAAAGCTTAGCTGTGTGCGGTGGCACACTGCAGAAATGACGGAGACTTAAAATCAAAGTTTTTCTTCTTTCTCATTTATTTGTCAGAGTCAGACTCCACGTTACGCCTTCTCTTCTTTGCATGTGTATACGTAAAAAATGTACAAGAGACTTCAGCACACTGGCAAAACAAAAAGGACTCGATCACAAAATGCTTGCTGCTTCGGTATAGACACTGCTATCCACCAGCACACAACCTCCACACACACAACCTACAGCAAAAGGCTTGCAGGCCACACATCACTATCATGTGCTGAGTATATCGCTTAAAATGCAAATAAATAACATAGGGGCGCTTCTTAAATGCCCACTCACTGGTAGCAAGCAACGGCACATAGACGCAAAGCCATGGTATCATTGATAAGGGCCAACCACACAGGGCAATAAATGTGTTGTGCTAGTATATCTCCATGTCACACCATAAACAATGCAGACCTAGTTGGGAGAATCAACCTCCAACAAACAGAAAAATTCGTATATAAGGTTACTCGGTGCATGCAACATGGTAGGGCTCATCCTCCCCAGTGGTGATGGTCGTATCCTCAAGAATTTTGCAATGTTATTCTGATGAAATGCAAATGATGACATTCAGACAAGAAAATGTGCATGTCGCTTTGCTATTAAATGCACACTTAAAATGGCCTTTAATGTTTCTATTAGCGCTGCTATGGCTGTGGAATTGCCACCGTAGAATTAATCACATAATAATGAAACTTTTCCACAAGCCAAGAACTGCAAGCAAAATTGGGCTGGTAAGCTTTAGTCAGTGGACAAAATGAAGTGATTA
This sequence comes from Amblyomma mixtum, assembly GCF_055824585.1. Taxonomy (NCBI): domain Eukaryota; kingdom Metazoa; phylum Arthropoda; class Arachnida; order Ixodida; family Ixodidae; genus Amblyomma; species Amblyomma mixtum. The sequence goes on from NC_143013.1 coordinate 6,563,233, forward strand.
TTAGCCTGTTCTAAACAGCATGACGATGGCAGGAAATGGGAATGAAGGAGCATTAAAACAGCCAAAAAAATACTGATGTCAGAAACTGCAATAAGAATGATGACACTTGAGTCCGGGCGGAATGGTGACTAAGGGTGTTTTAGTGCCCAAGAGAGAGATAAAACTTGCTGTCAAAAGCTTTATGAAAGAGCACAGGTGCTCATTCTGTGTTTCAAGTACTCACGCAAGAGGCATATGTGTGTGGACTGCTCAGAAAGCAGCTCGCCACATTTTTTTTCCACAAAACTGCATTCAAGCTGCTGGAAATTCATGCGGAGAACCACTGCCACTATGTGAGCACATAATTTCCTATGTAATTCCTGTCAAAATCTCTATCTCAAGAAAAAACAAGTGCATTGCGCACCTTCCGTATACCAATTCCACTCTGACCACCTGTAGCCATCAGCTTCCTCAGTGCATGATTCAGGGTACCCTTGCAACATTCAAGCACTGTTATTGCACTAAACCTTCCAATGGTCCATAAAGATGAAACCCGATATTGGACACTGGGTCACAATTACATGCTGGCAGAAGGAGCACAGCCTAGTCAAATTTGGCAACTGCCAGCCCTGGAATGAAATTAGTCAAGCTGCGAAATGCCAGTAATGTTGCTGCAGCTTTTGAAATGGCTTAGTGTATGTGTCTCAATTTATGGCTTTGCTTGCGGGAATCACATGCACTAAAAGTTACTCCTTCAGTGACCCAGAGGTACAAGAGCTGATTACACCATGTGCCTCTGTTCCTCTACTTTCTGATGCTACAATACTTGCAAACCCAGCATCCAGTGGCCCCTGCTGGTGACATACACACATTAATTCCGTACAGAATATAGTATTGTATTTAAATGTCCTTACCATTCCATTTTTTGTCACAGGCATTACAATCACAGCTCCTTATTTGCGATTCCTGCGATGAATGTACGCCACTGCTGCGGATTGGCGCAGCAATTTCTTCACTGCACACATGTGCAGAAAATATCAGCAAGGCAACCAGGGATTTTCGACAGTGCAACCTTTGTTTAAGGATGAAAAAAACACAAAAAAAAAAACGCAAAAAAACCTTGGGCAAATTTTGCAATGGGGCAACCGTAGTACAACGAAGGGTGTCACGAGTGAAGGGTCATGTAAAGAAATAGTACTGCTACATGAATGCAATGAGCACTTAGTACAATATATAATGTCATCGCTGTACAGTTTGCAATCGAAACAAAAAAAAAAAAAAGAGGGGGGGGGGGAGGGGAACCGTGGCATAAAAATTGCATTACTGTGCGCCCTAGTTCAAAGTGCTCAGCACTTTCATGGCATCTGCTATCTCAGTGCGCTCCTTTTGTTCAAAACTAACCATTCCGTTTTACCAACTAGCTGTCCACATATAACTTCTTGTTGCACACACATACAGCAATGAACAAATAATGCAGCTTTTCCCCAAGTACATACAGCTGTGTATCATTTTGTCGACAAAATGCTTGGCTCCACATCCAATGAAAGTAATGAAACCTGCTCCTCAACATGCACACTGGACTCCGTACACTGCCACAAACCTTTACAGGAGACGGCAGCATGCAATGTGCTGAGCAGTGCCACTAAAGTAAGCCACCATTGGCTGCAAATGTTCTCCATGGGGGCTATATCAATACCAGGGAGCTATATCAATAACAGGTGCAAGCCTATGTCGCAAAGCCACGTCAGACATCCTTGCACTGAATACTTTGTGCATTTTTTATTTTGCATTATGAAAATATCCATGAAGCTGGTTGGAATTTACTCCAAAAGCTCTCACTCAGTGGACAGCAGCAATGCCCCGGTCACATTGCATCCTTGACTGCTTTTGCATATAAAACTGGCCTCAGACAAACAACGAAAATGAGGGGAAAACCAAAAACCTTGGCTCCTCCAGTCTCACTGTGCCATCCTTCCTTTTGTGCACACAGTTACTTGGCCTTGTTTTTGCCACAAAATAAAATTATGCGCAATCTGCAACCATGCGCAAGCACATGTTTTGCACTATCTGCAACATGCCCAATGGTCCACAATGGCTGTTTGCCACATTTCCGAACGGTGATTTGTTCATTTATGTCTCAATGGGGAACATTTTGACAAAGTCTCCCTTTCGCATGATCAAGCTTGTTTCCAGTATTCAGAGGTGATAAGGAGTGCTTTTTAACACAGCACCATTCATAGAATCTTTTTCTTTTCAAGCGAAACAAGAAGCACGGCAAGCAGTAATTTCCTAAACTCTCAAAGAGCATCTACTATATAGATTAGGTGCAAGCAGAAAAAAAAAAAAAAAATGTGCCTTAGATATGCTGCTGCTAATCTGCACCACTGTTCATGTACTGCCCAGCCAAGCAGTCTGCATTATTTCCATAGTCTGTGCTGGGTGCTGTGACTAAAAATAGGGCACGGCATGCACCATATACCACCAAACTGCGCTGCCAGGTGAACTTTCAAACAGTTCGGTCAGTAAAATCTGAGGACTAGAATGAATGTGAAATATGGGAAAAGGCAAGTCAAACCAATAGGATCCTGATTGAGTTATTAAGCACAATATCAATGAGAGGCGCATTCATTTCTTGCAGCCACTGTGACATCGGATACGTGACATGCGACCTGCTTTCAGCTCTAGCACATCTGGTACAATGAAAGCTACACATAGCAAAAAGTTCAACCACAGAGTATCTTCCCAGAGCTTCATGTGTATGCTGAAAAATGGTGACGCACTCACGTCAGATAGATATTGATCGATTTAGAATTTGCCTCTTTGATGAGTCATCACAGCGGAGCAGAACTGACCTGTCAAACAATACGTCTTGTTTCCCAACAGCCTGCCCACTAATGAGGTTGATCTTTTCTCACCATTGTCATCCTGGCTAACTAACTGCATTTATGCAGAGAATACCTTATTAGGCACTCAAAGAATGCTGCACCAGTTCCCACAGAAGCTGGCGCTAAAAGTGGTCACAATGAGTTGAGCCCAGAAAGTGACATCAATGCCAAGGTGGAAGGTGAATGGCTGCTTGATACCAGAGAAACACAATGGACGTTCGTAACACAAAGGAGCTTCATTAAAGACTGTGCCTCTGAAAAATCCTCGTTAGCATTCTTCCTCATGCCAAGGTCACTGGGTCTAGTGTTGGCAGGCAGCAGGAATGAAACACATAAGCACTTGGTTCAATAAACATTTTAGAAAAATCAATACATGTTTAACCACCACTACCATTTCATGGTGAACAAATGTGTGTACTTTTACAACACAGCAATGATAACAGCAATGCAAGCGTCCAATAAGGAACCAGTCACAGCTGATGTGCCATGGAGCTATTTGGAAACTCCAACGCAGTATCCGCTTGTTTTCCCTTTGGCAGAAAAGTCTTATTCTTCTAGCAACTGTCCGAAAGACATTTTTCTTTTTGCTGCGAACTGAATGCCTAGTATAACAGTTTGTGATGCCACTGGTTGCATGCCTGCACACACTAAATCAGGAGAAACATGATGCGACACAACTCCACACTGTGCTGTACTGACTAAATATTAAACGTACAGAAACAAAACACTCTTGAGAAGGGCACACTTTGCGCATCAAAAGAATTCTTCAGGGGAGATGAATGTGCATACTGATGCGCTATATACAAGTGGTGACAAGTGAGATGATGATAGAGAGAGACGCATCTGCAAAGATGCCACGCAACACACTTCGGTCATTAGACAAGTCGTCCTGCAGCCGGGCTGCTTTGCCAATGAGGTCCATAGCTCGACGAGTTTCTGCTCTAAGAGAGAGAGTTCATCTTTCTACTAAGCTCAAGTTCAAAGTGGGGAAACTTTCTCTAGGTTCAAGGTTGCTGCTCTCTCGCAGGAATGTCGGTTACCTTGGTTGTTGTCTTTTTCTCCAGCTATCAGTTGTTTGATCCACAATGAGAAAGCCCAGGCTTACACGATTGGTCAAAGTGATAGGATACGGTTTCAGCTGGGCAAGTTGGTACATGTTCAAGTGCGAAAAGTGAGCGAAAAAGGATGCAGGACCAGGTGAAGACGCACACAGGTTGTCACCGGACTTACAACTAATTTGTTATTGGTTCAGCCATGTATTTAAAGCCACTTGTGTAAGTGCACATGCAGGCCACATTTATCAAAGTCCGGACGGCAATACAACTCTGATAAAAATTGCCACTCTTTGTCAGTGATGACAACAGACAGGTTGTTATCATCACTGACAAAGAGTGGCAATTTTTATCAGAGTTGTAATGACGTCCAGCCTTTGATAAATGTGGCGTGCATGTGTGCTTGCACAAGTGGCTTTAAATACATGGCTGAACCAATAACAAATTAGTTGTAAGTCTGGTGACAACCTGCGTGTGTCTTCACCTGGTCCTGCGTCCTTTTTCGCTCACTTTTCGCACTTGATAGGATAGGACCACACGATTTATCGATGATCAGACATAATGAAGAAGCACCCCCCTGACGACTGTCACGTGACTGAAGCACAACACTCTTCCACGCACTGCAGGCCTGTTTTGACATCCCTCTATGTACAGGTGCACGACACAGCACAATGTGTGCATGCTCTGAATACTGGCCATGGCAAAGAAAAGTACAAAAAGGAAGTAGAGTGCATAAAAAGGCGCGTACCTTCGCACTACCAGTGCTGGTAACGAATGCATTCTGTTTCTTGCATCAGTTGCCCCTGGCACGTCTTACAGGGAAGCTCTCGACACAGCACTGCGCTTTGTCACGCCGGTCTGCAAGCGTGTGGCACTTGAGATTCTCTAACCTGGTCCCCTCACCTCGACTATCTGCCGCCCTGGTAAAGCCTCGGGGGGCACTATATGAACAGGGACACCTCCCACGTAACATGGGGAGATGACTGCCTTTCTCGCAGGAAGCGCACGAAACCTTGGCAAACTCTGCACACGCAGTCACTGCCATTCCACAACTGCACTCGTTCATTCTCACCAACTACAATAACGAAGCCTCTCCGCTCTAAGGGGCTTAAATGGGAGAAGGTGCGCTTGAGGCAATAAAAGGGTAAAGAAGTGAGACAGGAGATGAAAGCGGTGACGTGGCATGCAAAATGATTTGGCATAAAAAAAAAGGTGTCACTAGCAATGCCATTCACACTCGGCGCAATCGGGCAATGTGAGGTGGCAAGATATTCTTGTGCCGTACAGCCACAGGTATTGGGCCCAGACTTATTGGGCCCAGACTTATTGGGCCCAGACTTATTGGGCCCAGACTTATTGGGCCCAGACTTATTGGGCCCGACTTCTCAAGGTGCCTTGTTGAACTGCAATGACTGCAGCGGCTGCCCCTCGGTAATTGTGACAGTCTATCAGCATTTAGGGGCTTGTATCTAATGCCCTTTTAGAAAAATAAAAGAAAGGAAGAAGGGATATAGACACGATTTCACACAAACTCGGCATGGTGTGCCACAAGTTCCCGTCATCTGGCACCTCCAGTTTTGAGTATATAGATAATTTTCATCTGTACTTGCATATGATGGATATAAGAAAATCTAGTTATGCAGTTTCCCTGCATAATGGCAAACTGCATGCCTCAATCACAGCGCTTGCGCAGCCAACGCAGTCAAGACAATATACAGTAGACTCTCGTTAAAACGAACTTGGTTAAGCTGCACTCCCATGTAAGAAAGTTTGGTTGGTTTTCCACAGACTCGATGCAGCAATCATCTGCCGAAAACTACCATTTTCATTCGTGTGTGTCGATTAAGACAAACTTTTGCAATAGCTGCAAACCGTGGCAACTACACTGCTTGTGCAAGAGTCATTCCAATATTGCCTTTTAACCACGTGCAGTGCAATAAATACCCTGCGTGTAATTATCGTCCCACTGCAAGGCCACTCCATTCATCATTATCATTTCAGACATCAGGATGCACCTGGCGTGCTGACTTTTTTTTTTTTTTTTTTTGAGGTGGGGACACTTTATGATTAGCCAAAATTTTGATGGCCGCTTCAGGTTCGTGTTAAAGGGAGCCTACCGTAGCTGACTGTGCACAACATCAGAGACACAGCCAAAGGTATGAAGACAGTGCAGCTACCGGAGCTGGGCCACTGTCATCAGCTTGAACACCTGCCTTCAGCATACTCATCAGGATAAACCCCGTGTCACTTAGAAGGTGCCCAGGGATAAATTCGAGGGAGCTGCCGGACTACCTGAGCCCCTGGTTACACTTGATAAACATGAGATTCTCGAAGGTGACTCCATTGAGGCGGAAGTCGGCCGGGTTGGCCACCTTGCCGCCAACGCGGCACATGCGGAGGATGTGCGCTGCTGTGGCTGGCACGCTCAGGAGGCGGCAGGCTAGCTGGGCCAGCTTCGGGTACTGACCCTGGTGCTGGCGCCAGAAGTCGAGGGGGCATCCTGTCTCGGGCAGGCAGGGCGTCGCCAGGTAGCTGCTCACCTCCCAGCACTGGGGTGTCGCCTGGTGCTGCGGCCCTTCAGTGGCACCCCCTACGCCCCCAGGGCTCATGTAGCGGAACAGCTTGCTCTGCCGGCGCTCACACGGTGGCTCGTCGCACTGGGGTGGCGACGTTGTGTCTCGGTCCCCGTCCGCCTCTTGAATCTTGGTACTCAGCAGTGCTGTCAACCTCTGCCGCTCTTCTTCCTCCTGTGCGCACCAGCGGAGTTTGAACCGAGGGTCCAACATCGAGCACAGGGCAAAAGTTTCGCTCCCTTCGAACTTGGCTAGGTGCGTGGCGAGGGCAGTGGCGAGATGGCCCGCGGCTGACACGAGCCGGAAAGGCCGAGCCACCTCGAGATGTGCCCGGAGCCCTCGGATACAGGGCACCACATAGCTCGCAGTGATGCGGCCTTCCCCGCGGCTGAGGTGAAAGGCCTCCTCGAAAGGCTCCATGAGCTCGGAGAGCTCTCGAAGAGTCTCGAGGTCATCGGGGGTGAAGCCCAGGGCGGGTGCAGCTCCTTGTAACACTTCAAGCGGCGAGCCAGCGGTAGCCCGGACCACCCGCAGTTGCCCGTGCCAGGTGGAGCAGCCAGATTCGACTGCCTGGCGGACCGAATCCAGAGTTCCCTGGGGCAAGCCTCGAGCCAAATCGACAAGCCCACTGACCTGGGTAGACACAAACACAAAAGAGAACATTTAACACCCAAAGTAGATTCAGTACTGTACTTAAAAAAATGTAAAGCAGGCTTTTATCGTCACTTCATCGGTATTGGATGCATGTTGCGTTACATTCGGAGCTAAAGCACGCATATAATGAAATATTTTTTTTTTTTTTTGCTGCTCCTTAAAGGGACACTGGGGAGAAACTGAAGTTCGCTTGTATCGATAGAATACCAACTCCTAATCACAAAAAAAGACCACTCTTTCTGAAAACAAATCTCTTGTGAGGTAGAAAAGAGCAAGAACTAAACTACAGGTATTGCAGCCACGGGCAAATTATGCAAGTACAAGCATGATGACGAAAACGCCAAAACATCATGGATCCCTGAGGATGACAAATAAATATTAAAGTAAGTTTTGTTTGAAAACTGCTAGTGCACTTTATCATACAATGAAGACTGAAAAAAAAAGTCACCCTAAATACTGGAAGCTAAAGAAAACCTGTATACTTTGTGGTGCCACAGGTGGCCAGTTCCGTTTCGGTATGTTTCACGCCTTGCGGCTGCCTGCTTTGTGTGCACGCGTGCTCATTTTTTACGCGCCTCGATTTACAAGTGTGGAGCAGCAGAGGAAATTGAAGTGCCTCTCTAAATGCTTCTCAGTTGAAGTTGATGCCTCGGCATGTGCCTGCGATGCCTTTTTGTTTTGTTGGCTTTTATCGCAGTCTGCTCTACGCTAGACCGCTGCACGCTACTTCATGCCTCCGTGTACGCCACTCACAGCTAAGGTTTGCAGACGTATTGCGAGTTGATTTTCCTTTTGACTGACAACAACTCAGTGCTGTAAATAGCAACAAAGATGGAGGCTGCTACAAAGGAAAAGGTCAAACAATGTGAAGTTGGTAGGTTGTCCCATCAGCTAGGCCAAGTTACAGCAGGGCAGCAGCATTGTAGTGGCATGGTGTATTATAGAGTGCCACCAGATGAGCCACGGCGGACTTAGTTGAATGCTATGCCGCTATGAAAAGTGAAAGGGAAGGTATCACAAACACACAAGTTCACTGTCTGCAATTTCGTCCTGAAGACTACTTGCTCAATACATCCTTAAGTCAGTCTTTTCGAATTCCCTGCAAGCTCTGCAATATATCCCCATGCGTGGTTCCATCCATACTTCCAGCAACAAGTGCATAACGGCCCTCACTGGAGCGTGACGACAGCAGTTCTGGTAGCATTCTACCTACTCTAGCAACAGAATAACGCCCTCTAGTAAAATAATGGACGTCAAAACGCCAACATTCCGATGATGCGACTTATTGGCTAGCTTTCCTCTGCTATGTATTCATAATAGTCATAACATTTTTCATAACGTGTGCTTTGATGTCTGAAATAATGTTCATAGTGAGGAGTGCAGGTAGCAAGTTTAATACATTTATGGCCACAGTTCCTAAGCTGAATGCGTTGTCAGCGAAATCAGGTGGTGTCAGTAAACTTGGCTTGCATCCAGCTGGCCAACGCGCACGGTGATTTGTCATCACCGCTACTATTTAAGACAGCACTCCATTTTTGGTTAACGACAGCTGCTGCCAGGTTTTGAACATTTCTTTTGTGCATGCATGTTGTGGTCACGTTCCAAAGAAGGCAGAGGAAGACTACCTGCGGCTCGCTAATGTTGCACAGCATGCACACCACTCGGCGCATTTGCTTTATGGCTGCTGGACTGCATAACCAGAGCTGCATAACCAGTAACAGTCTCTTCTCATGAGTCGTGACGGTGGCTTGGCGTTGGCAGTTCCCACACCTGTCGCTTCGCTTGCAGCTAACACTGCCGAATCATCAGTACTAGGATATTCTTGGTACCCAGCTAATCCAGCTACCAGGCCCTCAAAGCATCGCATGCTTTGTGGAGCTGAGGCTGCTAAAGTGCTGGCCAGAGTTCTTCGTTGTCGGTATCAGGAACGGGGTTCACAGCAAGGCAGATGCGAACAAAGCGATAGCTGATAAAATAGGCTGGCAATGCCCGGCTAGTGGTAGCTTTCAATCTGGCTGTTGCTAGATTGAACCGTTTGCCGCCAGCAATTGTGGAGTTTGCAATTATGTCAGTTTTTGGTGGTCCCTAGTTTGAATCTGAGCAGCAGGAAAGACTTCAAATTTCAACTCTGAATCCAAATCTCTCAGCAATAAATGCGTCTTTCGCTGCCGCCGGACAAGCGACAACAAGCCACGAAATACTGCACAATCGGACTTTGCTAATAACAAAAATTTCGTAGAGTTGTCTTCAGTGTCCCTTTAAGATTAGTTAGGTAGTGAGAACCAAGAAAAAATAACAAAAATAAAAATTGCTCTGCTTGCACCGCCTCCTTCACCATCAAACTCACGAGCTGCTAAGAGAAGCCCACTTTTCGAAAACCATGGGGCTACGCTGCGCAGGGGCACAAGAGAGGGTGCCCAAGAAGGTTGAAAGAAGGCAGTGCAAGCCGCTGAGAAAGAGAAGGCACTGAAGCAGTTGAATGGAGTTGGGGCAGGAAACAAGGGTGAACAGGCACAGGGAGTAGACAGCATGAAATGCTGAATGGCTCTCGCACGGTGATCATGGCATCTGCTGCCGCTCAGTGGGGGGATGGCATGTGCATAGTCGGAGGCTTTGCTGCAGTTGATGCTTCTCAAATAACATTGACATATCTGTTGCTTCGGTATTTCCGCATACAGTAGAACCCCGTTCATACATTTTTCACTGGACCGGAAAAAAACAACAACGAAAAGTTGGGAAAACGCAACAGTGAGGAAAGCTCCAAAAATGAATGAAAACAGTGCAGCTTTGACTTCAAACAATTTATTTCCGCAAAGTGAGCTTAGGACTTTAAAAAATCAAGAATTGTGGGTTGCAATTTCTTTTGCTCGCTGGAAAGCACTACATGTTTCTCAATAGCCTGGAAGCCCGCACTGCTGTCAGTGTTGCTTTGAGGTGCGGCATACATACCCGCGGAGGAGGTCCACAGCCGTGACAGCTTCTCCAAAAATCAGATCTGCGAACTCCCAGGAATCATGCAGCTCGTGCTCCTCATTGTCATTGCAGTCAGTGGCTTCACTCGCAACTGAGTTTGCAACGATCTCGGTGATGCTTTGGCAGTCCGACGTCACGACGGCAGCATCCACGGCGATGTAGTCGCCGCATGTGACTCCTGTGGCACCCAGCGCATTCATAGCCTCAGTTAGCTCTTGATCACAAGAGGCTGCTTACGACTCTTCAGTTTCCATGGCAGTTTCCACTTCCATGCGAAAGCCACACTGCGCGCAGCAGTGCTGTGCAGTTGACGCGCTCACTGCAGTCCACGGTGAAGTGACGTAGTGCACAGCGTCAAGTACAGAAATGGTCGTAGGCTGCTCTCCGCGCTGCTCCGTGTAGGCCATGCTGGCTGCCTGTTGACTGCGTTTAGTACGTCCAGCGTTTCCTAAAGGGGATGCGCCTTCCGCTTGCGCGACGCCATGATGCCACCAAAGCACGACAAAGACCGCGGCATCAGGGGATCGCGGTTACAAATTCCGACGTTCACGAGGCGAGGCAGATGGCCATGTAGTGGAAGCCTCTCCAACTTGCATGCGGCTTCCTGCAGCAAGTTCCGTAGCCAAGCCAGGCCAAGACTCGTAAAAAATCAAAATGGCGGTTGGCGTGCATTGCCGGGCGGGGTACCCGGTTGCGACGTATCATGTGGAAACGTTTCCACAGCTACAACGTAACAGCGGAGCTCCCAATACATTAGATCCTATGGGAGCTATGCCGCGACCCGAAGAAAATGACACAACAGCCGAGAAAACGCAGCAGTGAGGAACGTAACAGCGGGGTTCTACTGTACTACCTCCTTTTCTTCCGAGCCCTTAGCTGTAACTGGCATGAACAAACAGTGATTGTGTTATGATTTCTTTTTCATTTTGTGAGGTCTCAAACTTCCCCTTGCGTACCTAATGTTTAGTGGGGAGGTTAGCCACGAAACCAATGTCGCAGGATACAATGTAGTTGAATGTGACACACAGATATGCAGGCACACACATACGTGTGCACTACACCCCCCCCCCCCCCCACACACACACACACACATTCAAAAGATAGTCACAAGGCCTTGGCTCGTCTCTAATGGAAACCTACTTTAAGAGACTGCTCAACACTCTTGAACAGCAAGCAAACATCTCTGCTACAGTCTCCGACAACACATACACATAACTGCCTTCAGAGCCAACTGCAGCGAATGCAGTATGCGCACGATCTGCAACATCACGAACGACCTCCGAGAAACTCAGGTTCCATGAGTCCACCCACCTTATTGACTGCCGCTTCGAGATGGAGGTCATCACGGAGGCCCTCAGCCACACAAGTCTGCAGCGCCTCCGCAAAGCAGCCCAGCCCTTCCACAAAAAGCGGCCCAAGGTCCTTGGAATCCAGAGTAAGCAGACTGCCAGGTAGGGGCCTCCAGTCTCCCTCGCTGGCCCCGGGCAGGGCCCCAGCCGACCCAGGCAGGGCAGCGCCCTCCTCACATGCCGAGAAGCCCGGCAGGCACGTCTGGAAGCTGCGGACAACACCTGCCGCAGTGTACACCGCAGCATGTGCCACTTTCTCGCCCAGCCCGTACTGTGCCAGAGCCTCGGCCATCAGCTGCTGCACGCTCTCGGCGGGGTCGGCATCAACAAAGTAGCGGCCGGCCAAGAACACCGTACGCAGGCGCCAGTTGAGGATGAAGTGTGCGCACACGCTCACACATGATGTGGACCCAAGCCAGACGTCCTGGATGAGCGGCACAACAGTAATGGAGAGACTGTCAATCAGGGCCGACTCCATTCCGAAGATAAAAATAAGCAATGCCATGTGTAGCTTGCTAGTAGTTGTGCAAGGAAGTGTCCTTCGCAGTATACTAATGCTTTCAGATGGAAAAAATATCTACTTGCACAAATATGCCTATGTGCTCTTACTCGCTGAACGAATCCCAAGAGGGCCTTGCAGTCAGTTTAACAGTTCAAGACACTAAGCTAAGGGTGGCTAGCCTCAAGGGCAACATTCAGAGGGGGTCACAATCATACAATGCGCCTCTGGTAATAAAAAAAAATATCAAGGTCTCTTCAGTTTTCCAAGGGAAGTCAAGCTATTAAGAGTTGGGGACGGAGTCGGCAGTTGTGTGCCTCAGGCAAAAATGCAATACAGTGTAATGACACTGAAGTGTCCAATGCAGTGAACACAAGGGCAGCACTATGGTGCCTTCCAAAATGCTGCAGACACTATGTTAGCTGTTCTGCAAAAGGACACACAGAAATTGTAAGGGCTTCATTTGAAGCCAACACACAGTGACATGTTGTGAATAGAATGCTCCTTTGCACCCAAGCTGTGATGGACAAAGGGTCTTTCAAGGTATGGCAGAAGAGCGCAAATGGTTATGTATCTACGCTATGAACTGCCAGCTTCTCTCAAACTTGGCAGTGCATTGTGCCTTGAATAGAGATAGCCTCAGTGTACTTGCATCAGTACTGCAGAAACCAATTCTTTTTACCTTTTGTAAAGTAATTTGTCACCTGTCATAGTCAAGGTGCCTCAGCCTTGCAAAAATTACAACTGCACTTTTATTGAACATTCTGCAAAAGCACTCTAAAAAATTTGTTGCTGTGTCTCTCCTAAGCGCTTCTTTCAGGACATCCACTAAATCAGATTGTCTGATACTGGTGCTTGTAGACTTCTGCTTTTCAGAGCACTGTGCGATTTTTCTACATGTACACTCCTGTGGAAATTTACCTGGCATCTCCCTGATGCATGGACTGTAAAATCCTGTAAAAGTTATTGGGTATACCAGCAGCTGATTGCTCAGAAAGTCTAATGTATAGCAGTGCAACAGCTGATGAAATTACTGATTGCAGAAAGACCAGCTGAAGAACTGACAGGGGCATGTAAAACTGAACACCATGTATGCAAAAAAATGACAGTATATCTGTCGTTGAGAGCACACGTAAGCACGAAATCAACTGCAGGAAGGGCTTAGTGCATCTGGGACGGCTTATAGGTGGTGGCAGCCACACAATGGTGTACTAGGTGCTAGGGCCTCTAGCTGCTGAATGTGCTCCTGTCTTTGCCCCTTCTGTTCTTCGAGCTAAGCAATGTGTATGGTCTCCCTCATTGCTTCGCGACTTGAGGAGACAGAGGTTTCATTCTTTTCTTTTTTTTTTTAATTTTAAGGTAACATCTTTCTTTTCTTCCCCTACTTCCACTGATCTCAGTTCGGTAGGCAGCGTCAGCTGTTCTTTCGTGCAGCAAACGCAGAGCAAGTGACACTATTTGTTCATCTCTGCGCTTGTTTACTTCGAATTAAACCTAAAATTCCCCTTTAATTATACTGTCTCTTCCATGGAAGTCATGCCACATGTTTATCTGTGACCTAGTTTAGTCAGTTTAGCCTCGAAATCAGCCGGAGATGGCAACACCTGCATTTAGTTTTTAGAGTGCAGCCCTTAGGTTCCCGTTCCCAGGATGACGGGGGTGCCTTGCTGCCGTTGATGTAACTGAATGCGGAGGATGAGAGGCGGCGGTAGCAAAGAGCGCGCGAAGAGGAATGTGGAGGAGGAGGGTAGGGTGATAGCATGAAGAAGAGCTCCGCGGCAGTGACCCGCTAAGAGATGGCACCAGAGTAGCGCGCATCGTTGTTTGGCCACCCAAAGAGAGGCTCAGTGGCAGCAAATCACTGTGCTGCTCAGGACAAAACCCAGAGCCGCCTTCGTTCAGCACTGTGTGTTCCGTCTGCAGTCACCCACTATTCAAATACCGCAGCAGCTGCACTCAAACATCGCATTATCGAGAAGCGTAATCGTCATTCTAGCTTATAACACCTCTGCTATCGGTGAGAGTAGCTTCTTGGTGATCAGAATGCAACACCCCGTCAATACAGGTCAACTTCTACTTGTCCTCAGTATCCCTTTAAGTACTCATGCCAGCAGCTATACAGTCGAGCCCAGATATTTTGAACCCGGATGTTTTGAATAATTGGATATAATGAACACACAGATTATCCCTTTGAAAATCCCGCATAAAAGTACAGTAAAGTCTCTCAGCATATCAAACTCTAATTTCACCAGTCATTCGAAATAGTCTTGCAGGGCTCAATAGGCAAAGCATGAAAGTTTGTCTCATGGCTGAGAGATTGGCACTGCCTTTTCAAACTGCTCCCATCTTTATTTCGCCAATGCTGGTTGCCAAAGGCGTGAGTCTCTCTGTGGTCAACTTTGGTTCTGTTCCATTTGCCGCTTAAAGCATGCGGAATATGGCTGATCATATCATAATTTAAGGAGCACTTGGACAAATTGGAGTTGGTTTGGTCTGACGCGTTCCCACTCCCTACTTGAAACATTGAAAAATGGAGCTCGAAAAAGCTAAAAAATGGAGAGAAACAAAACACATGTACTACCACGGCCAGCCGTTTCTAATTTGTGGTGACGTCAGGTGGGAACTTTTTCTCGTAACAAATCTAAAAACAAGACTAAGCACTCAAGCATAAAGCAACTTCTGCAAGGCTGCCGCTGCTGTACTTTTGTGGCACAAGGATGATGAAAACAAGTACTGAGCATGAAAAATTGACTGAACCAATCCCCCAATGCTTGATGTCATCAGCTATGTCACGAGTTCAAATCAGAGCAGCAGCAAAAGATACTCCTGCTTTATTTTTCAGTAATAAAAGCCTTTCAGCCTTTTCAGCCTTTTGCTAACAAGCAATCACCTGCGACTCAGGCACAAAAGGTCCAGCTATACTGGATTTTACTAAAAAAAAACTTCACCGCATTTGTCATCAAGTGTCCCTTTAAAACCGAACTCTACAACTGTATCTTACCGGTACTCACCTATGGGGCAGAAACGTGGAAGCTAATGCAAAAGGTTCAGATTAAGTTAAGGACAACGCAGCGAGCTGTAGAAAGAAAAATGATAGGTGTAACGTTAAGAGATCGGAAGCGGGCGGAGTGGGTGAGGAAGCAAACGCGGGTTAATGACATTCTAGTCGAAATCAAGAGGAAGAAATGGGCTTGGGCAAGGCATGTAATGCGAAGGCAAGATAACCGCTGGTCCTCAAGGGTAATGGAGTAGATTCCAAGAGAAGGCAAGCTTGGCAGGGGGCGGCACAAAGTTAGGTGGGTGGCGCGGTGAGATTAACAAGTTTGCAGGGACACAGTGGGCGCAGTTGGCAGAGGACAGGGTTAACTGGAGAGACATGGGAGAGGCCTCTGCCCTGCAGTGGGCGTAGGCAGGCTGATGATGATAACTGGGCACTGCCTCCTCACCTGCGTGAGGGCTACACTCTGCGCTGTCTCCAGCAGCAGCATGGCGCGCTGCTGCAGGCCCCACCGGCGGCCAGGTAGAAGTCCGTAGACCAGCTGCGATGCCGTTGGCGCCTCGTAACTCGAGTCCAGCAAGCCCAACAGGCGCCGGAACTCGCGCGTGTCCACAATGCCTGGATCCAGCAGGCTGCCCGCCAGCAGGCTCACCAGTGCGTCCGTCACCTGCTGCTGCCGCTGGTCCACGTACTGCTGCACTGAGCCCAGCTGGCTGCTGCCACCACCACCCATTGGCTGGGGCATGCTTGCCACATCCACCAATCGGCCAGCACTGCCATTGTCGTGGTACACACCAGGATGCTTGCGCTGTGTAAGAAACAGTTGCCACACATTATCTAATCAGCAGCTGGTTCCCAATAATACACGTTACTATGTTTATTACCGAACATATGGCATAGGTGAAGTGTACGGACATGCAAGTCTGAGCTGCCTGTGCCAGTACAAAAGATGGCGCCTTGCTATCCTACTTCTTTGCCGTTATGTGTCATTTCAAATGCACTGTCCATACAGGACCCACGGGATCCTGTATGCCAGCTTGAGAATATAAAATACACATGTCCCTCCCTGGGACATGTTTCTGACTATACTGTCTACTGTAACATGCGACAGGCCAGCTATGTATTTGGGTGCACAATACCTACAACACTGCTGCTACCCACCACAGTGACTCAGTGGTTGAGGCGCTTGTCTACCGAGCCGGAGTACCTGGGTTTGAACCCGACTGCGGCGGCCATGTTTCGATGGGGGCGGAACGCAAAAGGCGCCCATGTGCTGTGAGATGTCAGTGCATGTTAAAGATCCCCAGGTGGTAGAAATTATTCCGAACACCTCTACTATGACACCACTTTCTCTCTTTCTTCTTTCACTCCCACCTTCCTCTTTTCCCTTACAGCACTGTCAACCGAGATATGTGAGACAGATACTGCTGCCATTTCCTTTCCTCAAAATCCAATTTACTGCAGGCACTCTAGGCCAGGCAGTGCATGACATGAAATGATACATATAGCTAAGTGGCAACATGTATATGTTTCCAAGGCTATGACAACCTCTCAAGACACAAATATTAGCAGTGATTAAATCAGCAAGCACACAAGGTATGGGAGTTGTGCAACCATGCTGGTAATAATGTTATAGGCTACCTGTCTGCACATTTTGTAATGTTTAACTCCTGTCTAAGCTAAAATATAGGTTTTAACACGGTAGCATTAAGCAGTTTGTGTGGCAGAAAAGACAGAGTCGTTGTCGATGGCGTTGAACCCGAGTAAATGATCCACGAAAAATCCCCAGAGAAGCAGCCCACCATGACAGGTGGCAGTTAAATTAATCATTAGTTGCTAGAGGTTGCTCGGGAAGAGCAATGTGGGCTGCACAAGCTACACCGGTGGCTACATTTGCCATCGCAGGGGAGTGGCGCATCGCTTGACCGCTGCACCACTGTGCCAGGAGTAGTATGAGGACTTCCAGGGATCTGTGAATGTAAAGTCGAGAATGAACAATTCCAGATATATCAATGCTATCGCCTCCTCCCCTTAAGGCGGCGCTTAAATGTCCTCTCTAGTTAAAAGAATCTGTGCACATGTACGCATTGTGAAAACCAGTTAAATGCTCCAATAGTTTAGCAGTTCTGTGCCTCTAATCTTCTGCCTTTTGACTATGGCATTCATTTGAAGTCTAGACAGCTCTGAGTTACATAGTAGTATAACTGTTTTCTGTGCTTCACTGCTCACCTACAGTACCACTTACAAAGAGCGATGTTCTACAAATTGAAGTTTTGTTACGTGCATCCATTCAAAACCAAATGAACTCCATTTTTATTCAGCAATTAAGTGCACTGTTCCAGCATTCAGGAAAAGTTTCAGGTTCGCTGAGCAGCAGTTACAGCATGCCTGCTATCAAAAATGCACTCAGTTGAAACCTACAGTTACTGTCAGCAGTGAAGAATGCAAGCAATGCACTCAGGAATAGTGTGACTCTCTTGCAGCCATGAGCTACACTGGTACAAACTTATACTGTTCTTTCAACGTATAAAATTACCATCGCTTTTATTATCAGCATGCCACGTTCCTAAAGCTGTCAGGACAGGCAGTGCAGAACAGGGATGCTTATACTTAAAAGATAGTAACATTAGTTACTATCTTTTTCCGACACTTGGGAAGACAACGTAACGACAAGAAGTGCTGCTAGTAAACAAAGAACAAGTAGAGAACACATACCTTCGTGACAGCTAGCACTGAGCAAATTACAAGCGCCCGATGCAATTAACTTGCTTCGTAATTAATACCGGCGTTCGATGTGCGGCGCAGGGAGGGAGAATAATTAGGCAAAACTAATTAAAACCACACCATCGATTGAGAAGCCGAACGTCGAGGTACACAACAGCACCTACCCATGCAGGCGCCAACATAAGTGCGCTTTGGAGGTACCCTACGGTAGTCCGTTATCTCAGCACATTCGGCTTTTTAAAGCGCCTGCAGGTTCGGCCTTCAACGAATGAACAAGCGGCGACCATCTGCTTTGCCCAGCGCGAAACGCGAACGTCTCTACTTCCAAGTCTCAAAAGAAACCTGGAACATTACAACATGCCTCCATGCAGTAAAGGTGCGCGACCGAGATATCCCCGCAGACGCGGCTGGAAGCCGCATGAAAATAAAAGCTACGAGAGCTATGAATAACAGACAAAGAGGAATCAATTGAGACCATTGTAGAGGCCTCTAAGTGTTTATGCTGACGCCCGCCGAAGCTCGGTTCCTGCAGGCTCGCGAGGCGCGGGCGAACCGTCAAGACTCGAGACAACACAGCGACAGAATGCTAGCCTCAGCCTGCCAGATGTCTGACGCGCGAGCCAGATGCAGGGGGAACCATGTCATTATTTATACAAGCAGCTTTTCAGCGACGCTCCCTGGCTGCGCTACGAGCTGACGATCGGGCGCGCGGCGCCGACACTTCTTGCAGCCAACTTTGTCGGACGTTGCATGCAACAATAGACTCGCCTTCATGTGCGATATCAGGTTGGATGTGGCCCGGCGGGATGCACTGATGGAGGTGTTGCAAACTTTGCATATCGCCCTGAAGTTGCCTTCTTCCGGCAGCGGGAACTCGGTGACATAAAACTCGAAGATGGGCGGCCGGCCGCCGCACCGGTTCCAGCTGCCTAGGGCCATGACGCTCACGTTCCTAGCGCCGGTTGCATACGCCCGACGCTGGCCGACGCTGCAGAGAACGGTTCGGAGCGGTGCCGGCAGCTTGTGTCCTCCCGACTGTCATTATTGCGTTAGGTTTAGGGGCAGCAATGAAGAAGCCATCATCAAATTTCCCTTACGCGACCTCATTGGCTGTTCACGGGAAAATAGCGTTGCTCAATGCAAACGCCTGACAGGACGCTAGCTTGGAAATAACGACCGGCGGGTGGACGTCATCCGCGCTGTGCGGCTTATGCGCGGGGGCGGGCAGGTGGGATGATTGACACCAAATCGCGAATACGAGCATGTATATCGACAATAAAAGCTTTTCTATAGCGCGACTTCCAAATTTCCGAACCGAAGAATGTTTCTTAGCCCACATTAACGGAGCCAGCTTGACCTGGAAAAGCTAAGGCACGCAGGGCTCAGGACTTCCTAACGTCGATGCTTTGTCGCGTCTTCAAAGGGCGCCCTCAGCATTTCAGCCCCGCTGCAGTTTTGTGCGCAGTTTTTGTTCCTCTTAACAAGCGTTATTCATGCTTGCAGGGGAATACGCCCAGAGGGCCAAATCCCATTCATGTGCACCTGCGTCCGTGCCAAATGTATACCGCCTTGATGCATACTTTTGTTTCCTTCGAACCTCCATTTTTACAGCACTAGCTTTCCTAGCCCCCTCCCCCCTCCCCGGGCTTCGCACAGCCGTCGGCATCGGCAGTGTCCCGTGTTGTTGTCGTTATTGTTGTTGTTGTTAGCCTTTCAATGCACAGGTTCTCCCGCGATCACATGCGCTTGCCTAGCGCCTCTTGCAAGCTCCTCCTCGTCTGGTTGGACGTGTGGTCATGGGCGTCCGGAGGGGGGGGGGGCAAGGGGGGGCGGCTGCACCCCCCTGGAAAATCACTCCCTCGAACCATGAGTGATGGCCGCACGCCAGGGGCCGTGGTGGGCTCAGCCAAAAGGGTAAAAGCAGCCCCGCTTCCACGCTTTGGGTCACATCTGCGAAATGCCGCGTCCGGGCACGCGTCTTTATGCCGTTTTCAAACCACGCCATCGTTAGCTCTGTTGAAGGCCGACCTGTTGCAGACATACAGCGGCACCGGCGAGCATGTGTTTCAAGCCGTCTTGAAATGGGTGCCTGTTTCTTTGATCTCTAGACAGATAGCGACACGGAGGCAGACAGTGCACAGTGCATCTTGTTTTCGCCTTCGTTATGCCGGCCACCGATGAATTCTTCAGGAGGGAAAGACAAATCAGCCGTGTCCACCCCCGCTTTGTCGGGCTGCTCATGGGCAAGCGGGCGATCAGTTGGCGCCGCCGCCGCTCGCTGTGCCTCCGATCCACGGGAGAGCGCAGTGCGGTAGAAGCGCCGCTATCAGAATCTTCGGCAAAGGAGATTAGCATCTTTTGTTCACGGCGACGCAGTCTCCAGAGGCGCCCCCATACCAGCGTCCCTTGCGTCTTCTCCGAAAACCAGCGCCTTTGGTCAACGCAGCCCGATGGCGCCTGCCTGGCTCGCCTGTCACCTCTGGCTGGGCCTCAAATGACAACAGCGCCCGTGTACTGTGCGAGGTCAGTGCCCGGTAAAGAGACCCAGGTGGTCGACATTATCCGGAGCTCTGTACTACTCCGTTCCTCATAACCTGAGTCGTTTTGGGGCTCTGAACCCCATAAAAACACACAAAACAAATTTTCCTACCGGAGTGGCGAGTGTCTCTTCCCCTTGGAAGTCGCACGGAAGTAAGCCCTTGCACGTGTGCGCGCCTCTGTATTTGTGCTTCGGTGTTTTTAGTGGCCGTTTGTCAACGAAGCTGAGAACAACCAAGACAGTGGACGAGAAAACTACGAGCGGCGAGCAGTGTGCGTGCGGTTGCTCGACTGTGCGGATGCGCGAGCAAGATGGAGCGAGGTGTATGAAGCTGCGAGCGTGCATTTATCTTGTAAATAAGTTTTCGTTGTATGTATAGACATCTTTTGTTTTCAACGTACGCGTTCAACCGTTTTTCCAATCAATGTGTGTGACGAGTGTACACCGAGAGCGTGTAATGAAGCACAGAAATGAATTTATCACCCGTGTAATCACGCAATTCGCCCAGAAAAATCCGTGGAGTCTACAGTTGCTGTTCAAGGAAGACTGACTGAGTGACTGTAGTTGCGTGTTTGTGACCATATTGTGCTGTGTGCTGGTCATCAATCCGGGTGAGTCGAGAACCCGTATGCAGCAATACTGAGCACTCTTCTCCACGAAGTGACAGTATATTTTTGGATTTTTTATTAATTTTAATTGTTTCTTCGTTGATAAACTGCAATGTATCTCTCCTAGCCACACTTTAATTTGCTGTTTGTAATTTTTATTTCATGTGTGTATTTCACTTATTTTTTATTTATATATAAATAAATAAATTCATACCGCAAATAGTGCCTTTTTGCTACGAACATGCCCCCCCCCCCCCCCCCCCCCCCCCCCCCTCCGGCGCCAACAACCAATGGGGCCCCCCCCTGCAAAAAATTCTGCGGACGCCCTTGCGTGTGGTGTCAATGAGACGCCACCAAACGCCTCGAAATGTCCGTCACTGGACCTTCAGGAAAATAATTTGAAATTTGTCATAGACGTCGCATCAGGGACTTTGCTCCCGAGACCAACCACGCACCAATCACGCAAGACATCACGCACCACGTGCATCGATCTGGAATTCAGTGTTTACGCCGATTCAGTGTTTACGCCGATATGCACGCATTTTTTTTTCTCCCTTACTACAAGCCGTCCGCAGAAGTTGCGTGGAGGCAACTCCAAACGAACACCTTCCCCAACCCCGCGATATATGCCCGCATATACCCGGGGGTCTACTCCCCTTCCTGTAAAATGTGTGGCCAACATGCCACTCTATCCCACATACTCTGGGCTTGCCCTCGGGACTACCCCCCTAGAGGCTTGCAGCTCTCGAATCCAGACCAGTGGGAGGCCGCATTGCTCAGCTCCGACTCGGACACACAGATCCGGGTTGTGACAAGAGCCCTAGAAGTCGCCGAACGCCACGGGCTCATGGCCACTTGATGGGGCTATAACCCCACACCGTCAGATACATCTGTCGACGAAAATAAAGTTTATCCTCCTCCTCCTCCCTTACTACAAGGAATGCACTATCGGTTTGCCAGAAAAGGAGACGACACACAGTAAACGCTCATAAACCCACCATCACAAAAAACTTCACCAAACTGGTTAGGCACTGCGTCGTCAATACTTGAATTATTTCAAGAACGAGCTAGCGCTCAGCGCCTGGAGTAACTCATCGACGAGCGCAGTGACGTCACCAAACGGATGACGGGTTACCGAGATATGTGAGACAGTTACTGCGTAATTTCCTTTCCTCAAATACAATTTCCATTTTCTTCATTACTGTCCCTCTTTCTTTTTCTTCTTTCACTCCCACTTCCTCCCTTCCTCTACAATCGGATGACGGGTGTGCACCGAGATATGTGAAACAGTTACTGCGTAATTTCCTTTCCTCGAATACAATTTTCATTTTCTTCATTAGGGCCCCTTTCTTCTTTCACTCCAACTTCCTCCCTTCCTCTACAGACGGATGACGGGTGTCCACCGAGATATGTGAGACAGTGACAGTTACTGCGTAATTTCCTTTCCTCGAATACAATTTTCATTTTCTTCATTACGGCCCCTCTTTCTTCTTTCACTCCCACTTCCTCCCTTCCTGTGCGGTGCGGTTCGGGTGTGCACCGAGATGACAGAGAATTACAGCGCCATTTCCTTTCCTCAAAAAGCGTTGTGTTTAAAGGTGTTTCCAACCGGCAAAGCATCGCGCCGAACGGGTGGTGGCGTTCCGTGGTGGTGGTGGTAGCGGTTTATTTTAAAAGAAAAAAGAAAAAAAAATTATAGCTGAGGCTTAGCTAAGGTTAAGCCTAGTCAGATGCGAAGCATATTGGTGGCTAGGCTTGGTAATACATGGCTTTCCTTGGTTGCATACTTGGCCATTTTAATACAACCACTAGAAGCCTTCGTCGTGGGGGAAGACAACGGCATGGCTACAGCGGAACGCCGACTAACCCCGAGACGCGCGTTGCCTGGATTGCCACGGAAGCCGCGTCTGCCTGCCCGGTAGAGCGAGCGTTTCACCTACACCGAGTGTGAACGCTCGTTCGAAATGCGTGGGAATGCCGCTCGAGGACATTCCGGCGTCTGTGCGATGGCATCGTCACGACGACGTCACGGTGTCACGTGGCGTGACGGCTAGGGGTCCCACGGCGACGGCGCGAGGTGGAGGCCGCCTCTCTCATCCGATGTCACGTGGTGTGACGTCACGGTGTCACGTGCTGTGACGTCACGGTGTCACGTGGTGTGACGTCAAGATGTCACGTGGTGTGACGTCTAGGGGTCCCACGCCGACGGCGTGAGTGGTAGCTCTAGCAATATGCTTCGCATAAAAAAGTGAAGCAAAAGAGAGTTGCCGGCCGCGGCAATTGCTATCTAATTTAATCTTAAGCACCCTAGCTGCAGCCGGCGGAAATGAAAGGGAAAGGGAGAGGATAGTGAGGACCTGGGCTGGTATTCTGCCCAGCATCTTTTTGGTGGGATGCTTTAAGCACCCTTGCTTGAAGCTTTTGTATACTGTAAGATAAGCGTCACTGCCAACAACTGGCACAGGACAGCTGGGGTGGTATTCTGCCGGTGTCGCCTTTTGCGACATGTCGCATATGGGCGGGGCCTAAAAAAGTGCTTACAGATGCTCGAAGAAACGGAAAAAAATTAGGAGTCACTTTGGTGACTAAAGTGGTGCAAGGCGAAAGCCTGAGTACAGCATTCTGCCACGAATGTGGTTGTGAATGATGATTCAAGTGCTGCCAGGGAATGACGCGTCCATTGGCTGTCTGCGTGTGTTACTGATGTGTGGTTAACATGTTACGCTTCGCCTGTAAGAGTGGAACGCGACAGCGTCTTGCAACGCTGCCAGGGAGTCCACAGAACGCCATCGCCAATTCGGCTGTACGCCTTGCTGCACGGTAAATTTATTTTTTGAGGAAAGGAAATGTATCTCTCTCGCATATCTGGGTGGACACCTGCACCTCGCCGTAAGGGAAAGGGGGAAGATGGGAGTGAACGAAGACGCCGTATTAGCTAGACGCGCCTTTGTTCATTCCAAAACCATTCAGCTGGCATTACGGAGTGGCTAGCGTGCTCGTATCGCACTCCGGAGACCCCGGTTCGATTCCCCAATTCGACCAATTTCGTTCTCGGTTTTATTGATTTATGCGGTCTAACTAGAAAGGTTAATTAGGCTATTTCATATTTATATTACTATATTTCTGTCTATCGTGTTCTGTCATTCACCTGTCAAATGTTGGAACTGTCTAGGATGTTCGACACAACGTATCTGAAACGAGCAACGTCGAACTGAGTGGGGAAGTGCGTGGTGGTGGAGCGAACGCGGCTTCGTACTTATCTGTTTTCTCAGCTGTGCCTTCTTGCCCGTACGCTGTTGTCGCTGCGACGCGCGTCTTTTCCTCTTTCTTCATTCTCCTCTATCTTGATTAGGCTAATTGATTAATTAAGCAATTAACTAAACTCAGTCCCACTTAGTTGGAGCATCACTGTACGATCCCTTTGATTGGTTGCATGGTTACTAGCCAAAGTACAATTGGCCCCATTTCAAATTCGCGCACTGTGACGTCACGAGCATTTCGACCAATTGAAAAGCGTGACATTTTCTGTCGACAACTCCTGCTTACAACGATGAGGCATTAAAGGCTTCCGCCTTAAAAGCCGCGGCACTTTCGTCTGCGGTGCATTCATTCACTCCGAGAAGCGACAATTTACCACTGCTGATCCACTAGCAGCAGTAGTTTCGTATCTTTTATAGCAAGAATATTTGCCATCACATGACGTCTAATGTTCAAAAAAACATTTGCAAATTTAATATAAACTCGCTTTACTTCATTTAAGTCTATAAAACACCGCGAAAAAGCTCCAAATCTATTTTTCTTTCGTTCCGGATGGTTGTGCTAGGTTTCGGCTGCGTTTCGGGCAGTTGCAGACGGTAGCAGCGTAGCTGGAGGTCCCATTAGGCTTGCGCGCTCCAGAATCGAGAGCGTATCTAAAAAACTAGGCTGAATTGCAGCTTAAACTTTATCGTCGAAGCAAGGTAAGTCATAGCGAAAAGTAACAACACCAGTAGTTGCCGGTAAACATGCCGACCGGAATCGCAAGGACAGGACTGCTGAATTGGCTGAAGCGGGCGGCTCTCGCTTGAAAGGACGTCGCCATGTTTTCACGCCAAGGGCGCAAAAGCCGCAACTGCCGATTGCGTTCGTACGCTAACGGTAGCCCGTCGCCCGCGCGAATCGCTTCAGCGCATTCCGTTGTTCGACTAAGCGTAGTAAATTGGGGCGACGTCACGATGACGTAGCAGGAAGGCGGATCCGTGTCGTCACGCCGCCGTCACCGCGGCTCGAGCCAATCAGCGAAGAGCGAATGCGACATGTCGCAAAAGGCGACACCGGGAGAATACCACCCCTGCTAGCCCTGTCGCGTTCCACTCTTAAAGGCGAAGCTTAAGCATAATTAATTAGCCGTTAATTAGCGTTTAGGCATTAGTTATTAGGCATTAAATAGTAATTAGCCCTTACTTAGTAATTAGCCATTAATTATGTTTGACATCATCCAATTGTGACGTCACCAGTGCCACAGAGGCAGTCAAAGTGGTGCAGAAAACGCTTTCGCCTCTACGCACTTTAGGCAGTCAAAGTGCCCCCTGAATTTTTTTAATTCGAGAGCATTAAAAGATTCCTTGAAGGGAAAAAAAATGTGTCGGTAATGAAATTCGCTCATTGGCTGGAGAGAATTGAAGTCACCAAACCGGATAATTCTTATTGGCTCGAGGAAGTGATGCCCTTTCCGGTAAAGGCAACAGCTCCTATGCTATTGCAATTGCCAACACATACGGTAATTAGGTGTCCCTGTGAATTGTTTTTTTCGCTCGGAAAACTTTCGTTTTGCCATTTTCGTTTGTTTTAGCGACTTCTGAATTTTGATAGGGGTGACATGGAAAAACGTCCACTTCCTATGAGATAGGCGGTCTAAATTAATCCGGAGTCCTCCACTCCGGTGTCCCTCATAGCCCTAAATACGCGTTACCACGTTATTTATCGACTTCTATCGTGTTTCTTTTTTGCTGTACGTGTATGTAAAAACTTCCTCCTTATGCCGCTATGTATCCTTATAAAACACCCGTTTGCGGAACCGTCAAATATTGTACATTATAAGCGCTATTTATCCTATTTTCGATACAAATCAATACCGCTACGTGATTTTTATTTCATGTATGACTCGCGCTGCCATTTGGAAGCATTTCGCTTTGAAGTATTGTTTACGGGATCGGTTTTGACTGGCAAACTGAACATTTGTGCAGCACGCCGGCACAAAGCTATGAAGTGGAGTGGAATGGTTTCGTGCGGATTGGAGTGAAGCAGAGAGTGCAGTAGTGTAGAGCAGAGCAGGGTAGAGCAGAGCAGAGCAAAGCAAAGCAAAGCAAAGCAGAGCAGAGTAGAGTAGAGTAGAGTAGAGTAGAGTAGAGTAGAGCAGAGCAGAGCAGAGTAGAGTAGAGTGGAGCACAGTTGAGCAGAGTAAAGCAGAGTGGAGCCGAGTAAAGCAGAGCAGAGTAGAATAGAGTAGAGCAGAGTAAAGCAGAGCAGCGTAGAGTAGAGCAGATTAAAGCAGAGCAGAGTAGAGTAGAGTGGAGCAGAGTAGAGCAGAGTAGAGTGGAGCAAAGTAAAGTAGAGTACAGTAGAGTAGAATAGAGTGGAGGAGAGTAAAGCAGAGCAGAGTAGAGTAGAGCAGAGTGAAGCAGAGCAGAGTAGAGTGGAGCATAGTAGAGCAGAGTAAAGCAGAGTACAGTATAGAGTAGAGAGGAGAAGAGTAGAGCAGAGTAGACTAGAGTGGAGTTCCGCGGTGTGTAGTGTATGGTACATTATCTTACCGTATAGCACATTATAATATAACATAACACAGTACGATGCAGTGTGGTGCAGTGCGCTAGACGCAGAGAAGCACCCGGTACAGCTGCAGTCGATGGAGCGCGGTTTTCTGGTCAATACAAATAACTCACATTACACAGGAAGCATGCATGAACAGTACTATATAATAGGCTACAGCTGGTTAATAAAGAAGAACGAGGCGTACCGTTTCAGAGCTGTTAAACCGAGATTTTCGTGTGACTGTCGCACTGGAATCTCTCGTCTTAACTCTTGCAATTAAGCAGCGTAGTACTTGCAGTTCACACGTCATTATGCCTGAGGAAGCCTAGCTCGCAACACGAAGTGCTCAAGCATCGCATCGTTAGTGGTGAGCAGCGTGAGGCTTAATAAAGGGCTAAAGAAACCTTTACAGGGCGCTCATGTTCAGGGTGGCTGCGGGTGGGTGGTGTTTCTGGAGGGTGGAGATTCCTCTCTTGGGCTGGAGGCTTCACTTCAACAGACGTCATGGGTGTGGAGTAGCACTGCTTCCGCAGTAAATCTTGTAATATCGACAGCTCATATATACAAAGTGGCAACCCGGTGACGTCCCTTCCCCCTCCTTTAGTTGATTCTTGAGGTTTCGGACTCTTTTAACGCGATAGCCTTAAAGGCCCCGGTCGCCAGAAAATCCGGCGCCGGCGTTGTGAGCTAAGAGTCACGGGCATGCATGGCTCTGACAGGTGGTCTCCTGCGAGCAACCTAGGAGGCAGGCCGGCCACCTAGGTCACGTGACCTTGCGGCGCCATCACAACCTGGCCACCTTGTTGTAGTGGACAAATGCCCATCATGGCAGGTGGCAGTTAAATTAAACATTGGTCGCTCGGGAAGAGCAACCTGGGCCACACAAGGCCCACCATTTGGAGCACCTGCCATCGCAGGGCAGCGGCCCACCGCTGCATCAGGAGTGGTACGAGGACTCACAGGGACCTATGAATGTAAAGTAGAGAATGCCTCCCTGCATATATGGGTATTATCTAGTTATGCTATCAAGTGTCCCCTTCAGTTTTTTTTATAGCTTTGATCACAACAATTAAAGTAGGATACGACTTAACAGCAGTTGGCAACAGTGGACGAAGGACCGCAGTGTTTTTTTACTCCGCTAGCAGCAGTAAATGTAATCAACGTTTTAACGTTTGACTATGTTAAGCAGTGCAGAGGCATCTCAATTCTTGAGGTTATAATTTCGTCTTATGATTATCTTCTGTTTAGGTAACAAGAAAAGCTTTAACAACCAGCGCTACTTTTTTTTTTATCGCGGACTAATTGCGTGCGCCGGTCATGAATGTGGGTGGACTTCACTGCAGGATTAAACTGAATGCGACCGTGAAATTTCCGTAAGTGAGCATTTCATGCGGACAGGGAAATCGCGAATGCGTGTTCAAACACTAAACATAACTCGAACGCTTTAGTGAAACACTGAACTGCGCTGATGGACCTGTACACGGGTAACGAAAATGCATCTTCAAGACGTCCAGCTCGAGACATATTTTCACGAGTATGATGACGTCAAGAATTGGTCCGCCGGCCAGTGCGAACTAGCCCTAGAGAATTGCAAAAATAAACCGCAGATGGCGGCTTCGTATGCAGCATTTCTGAGCAATCCAGTTGTCATGTCAGTCTCAGCTCGTCATGGCTCTGTCACATTTCCCTACGACACAGAAAGAGCGGCACGACTGAGCAATGTAAATTGAAATTGGAGCTGAAGGAGCAATGCGCCGTGTTACTGCTATGCAGTTGTAGAAGAAATAATATTAGTGCCTTCCACATGCTGCACAGCAGCCACCGCCATAAATAATGCACGCGTTTCTGAGCGGAAATGAATTCAAGAGTCCTTGCGTAACCTCTCATTAAAGGCATTTGTTAGAAGCGCTCCGTCTAGTAATGACGCGGTTGCCATCCAGATGGCAGTAGTAGTCTGAAGTTTATAAAGTCAAAGGGCTTTAGACGTTTTCGTGTATTGAGATGACCATTTCAAATTGCAGATCTGATTGGATGCTCTGGACTGCATTAGTTGAAACTGTGTAACCGCTGTATTTTGTTTTGTTATTGTGTCGGCCTAATATACATAAGAGCTCATTGCATAGTACGCTGGACATGTTTTTTTTTTGTGCCGTCGCTGGTTCGCCAATTTATTTGCGGATAATATTTAGTTATACCCTCGTTCCAGACAATGAGGTCACTGTGCGTGTTCCAGTGCACGTGCACAGTTGGTAGACTCTACCTAGAAGGGATTGAGGGAATAATAAATGGGTCCCATTTATCCGTTTCTTGAATTCATATTTCTTGTTGAAATTTTCGTATCTTTCATGTCACTGTTTCTGAGATCTTGACATGCCATATTAAGCACGGAATTGTTTTACAGTTTTTGCTCTTACTCCGTCAGAGAAATTTAGGCGTTCCAAATTATCAAACAGTTGGCGGGAAGCTGACGCGACTCTAAAGAAAAGAAATAATAAAATTACCAGCGGCAATCGTAAAGTTGCTGCGGAGGTCAGGGATTGCGCTGGAATTCACAGCGCTGGCATTCGCAGCATCTTTGGGATGGTCGTTGGTAAAAGTTTGTATAGTGGGTTCATGCTTAACTATTAAATGACGATAAAGCATATTATTACGTTTGCCATTTTCGTTTACTGGTTGAGCATCGTTTCCATTTCTTGCACCCTGCCTATATGCTTTTACTGTGGTCGAGGAAATGGGTGACTTATAAGCGTGGTTGCTTTTACACCGCATTGCCTGCTGAACACTAGATCGACGCACGTGTTTCGTGAAAATGACTGCTTTTGATTTGTTTTGAGAGTGAAGTCATCTGATGCGAAGTCGACGACGCATTAATTGCGCTTCACGACGTAGACGTTGAAGTCGCCAGCGAGCTAGGACAATTGGCGGAGGGAGCACTTTACGGTTTTTTAGGATGAACAGCGTATCGAGGCTTTTGACAGTGTCTTGTTGCGACCGTGCGCTCTTTACCCAGAGACGTCCAAGGCAGCTCGAGGTACCCGCCGGTGTTCCCCCTTTCGCACTCCTCTCCTTCTCCTCCGCGGAAGATTGCTATCAGTATACGGTACTACTAGTCGTTTTGCTGAAGGACTCTGGCATGATCTTGGAAAAAGTTATTTAGCCTTTGATTGCAGCCTAATCTGCCTGAGAATGGATTTAGGCTAGCCATAACCCCCCAAAAAAAGGGTAAGATGCATACATGTTCACGTATATAGTTCAGTAATACAGACATGCGGATTAGTTAATGTGGTAGGACTTCAGCATGAGCAGCAATTTGGACAATGACAGATAACACCGGCTCAGGAATCACCGACTTCTTGTCGCCCCGCAGAATGCGCGAAAATTCATTCGGATACAATTCAAGAACGCAGCGACAAATGCCATTGAAAGGAGGCTCTCCATCCAATGGCGTCGACGGATTTCGGTGGCCCCGAGGTTAATCCGATTAAGCCGTGGTTATTCCCCTTTCATCTGCCGCACCATTCGGTCTCGCGCTACTAGATTAAA
The DNA here is from genome assembly GCF_055824585.1 of Amblyomma mixtum. NCBI lineage: Eukaryota > Metazoa > Arthropoda > Arachnida > Ixodida > Ixodidae > Amblyomma > Amblyomma mixtum. The sequence continues at coordinate 6,593,399 of NC_143013.1, forward strand.
GGGGAATAACCACGACTTCTTGAGCATCGGTCGACGCCATAGGCCGGAGGACCTTATTTGACGGGCATCTGTCGCTTCGTTCGTGAATCAGCGCGACGCTCAACAGCCGGTTTCACTCGGATAAAACGCCTTCTTTAGAAACCTTGGTAACTTTTAGTCGCATTGTAAGATATATAGGTGGCGACACAGTAGCCCGCGGCGTTGGAAGATAAAGTCATCTAGTTCCTCTAGACGCCACGAGATGACTCTTCGCTAAGCGTCCCGTTCTGGCGCGTTATTTGAACTTATTACGCAAGTAAGAACGGGCGCCTTGATGTAAAATCAGTAACTCTCGCCGGGCGTTCCCTCGTTCTGTCGTTTGTTCTCTTGATCGTTGGCTCGTTCGTTCGTCGTCGTCACTTGCGTTCGACACTGCGCGCCCGGTCTAGTGGCCGCGTAAAAAAAAAAAAAAAAAAAAGAGACGCTGGCCAAACGCAGAGAAACAAGCGCCGCACGATAGCATTGTGTTTCAATCGTGGTTTCAATTTTAACGAGACAGTTAATGTATGTTTTTATTTCTACCGCCGAAATTCCATGGCTTTAGCCTTAGAAGACGCTTTGATCGCAGGCCCGATTCGGAGGTGCGTAAGTGGTGCAGTATCTGGCCACTGGCGCCCAGTATGCTTCGCTTGTTGTGGCCTCAGCTTACACCGTGTTTTTAGGTGGGACACCCAGCATAGATGCGAATGCTGGTGCATCCGAGATATATAAGCCGGCCGCAGAGTCTACAGGACACGTCCAAAAGGGAAGCCAGATTGAAACGTAACCAGGCCGTTGCTTTGAAAACTGTACAACTGAGTTGTCGCAACGGACCGCACTAAAATTGTTCCATTTGTAAACTGTGCATAAAAGAGGGTGAAAAGCGTTGTTGCGGGTGTGAAAGCCTACGTGCAACTGCAGCTGCAATGTTCAAGAAGTTCGTAACCACACGAGATACAAATGACGAGAAGATATTTAAATGGCACAGAAATAAATCCAGTATTTTCCTGCGAATCAAGAAACGAGAATACCTTATGGTCTTTTTCAACCAGATTTCAACTCTAAGGCGAATGCTTTCTGGAAAGAACATAAAAGTGATTTTAAACCATTCCTCTAGTAGTCACAGCCATAATGAATTAAGACTACATAATTCCCTGCTCTTTGCCATTGGGTTGGTGTGAGCTTTCAGCAGTTTTTGTTTTGTGAATTTTGTTTATAGTTAACTTCATCCGGAGGCTGTTGATGAAATCAACAAAAATGGCGACAGTTTGTACTTCGGCACAACAAATGACAGCAAAGTTTATGCAGCATTCAGTTCTTGCATGGTTCGCGATATCGACAATACATAAATTAATCACGCTGAAAGTTCTTTAATTTCTCGTTTACATGCAGTTAGGTCCTTTCTACAGGAAACTTTCCCTGAAGAATGCAGGCATCAAAAGTAGTAGTATTGTACAAGGGGAGCGATAAAAATAAATTAACTAGCGCCTAATCTCTGTACTACCTGTTTTTTTCAAAGTGTTTAGAAAAATTAATGCAGGCTCGAATCATAAAATTTGCAGATAAATACAATTTACAATATAGCTTCCGTAAAAGCAGATCCTCCGAATTGGCACTCTGAACTCAAAAGGATTTATTTATTCTACAAAGCTTTCAAATCAGGGACATTGTAGCTGGAATAAGTATTATCTACTTTAAACCGTTCGATCGCATAAATCACTTGTTTGCTCCAAAAATTATAAATATATGGAATTCGAGGCATACCCTCTAGCCCTAATACTGTCATACGTGAACAGCGCACGCAAAGAGTTGTTAAAAGCGAAAATCTATCTGACTCGAGAGGCGTTACTGTGGTTGTATCTCAAGAAAGCATTCTGGGGTCCCGATTATTTAGCTTTTATGTTAATGACATTGTAAATATATGTGCAAAGCCAGAATACATAATGTATGCTGCTGGCACGACGCTGGTATTTTGAAATAGTAGTTATTAAAGGCTTGTAAATCGCATGAGTCAATCGCTAGATAATTTGAACACATAAGTTAACTTAGTTCTCTAGAAATAAATGTAGCGAAAACAAAAGCCATGATTTTTTCTGCAAGGCAGTCACCGATGCCGTTACACAGTAGTCTAACTTTTGGTCTTGCTCTTATTGAAATTGTTGATAAAGGAAAAACATTTGGCGTTTATTTAAAAAAAAATATGTCGCGGCATACTCACGTCGTAAGCGAAATAATAACACATCTGTCAAAAGCTGTAGGCATAGTGGTAAAATTTCATTTCTTTTTGCCGCCCAAAGTTGAGCTACAACTCTTTGTACTTTTTTCCAATAGACTACTTTTTCTTGTTTACGCAAACTAGTTTAAATCCACTTTAGAGAAAGGCTTTTCGCCATATAGGAGGACAACACTAGATGCTTATACCATGCTGCTTTTTAAAGAATTTTAGCGTAATACATGCCCGTTATTTCTGCTGATATAATTTAGCAGTTCGCTACAAGCAGCACATAATTACCTCTGACACAGTCATCTCAAATGGTAATTTAGAACTTACACAAATATATGCTTTACGACCAACAAGTATCTGGACAGTACATTTCTCAAGCAGGACATTCGACCAGCAAACGGTAGCATATGCTCTGCATTCTGTATTGGTCTATTTACGCCAGAACAAAATAGATATCGAAAATGTTAATAAGAATTAATTTTTGGTCATGCAAATATTGCATTCTGTTTATTTAGCTCTGTTGTAGCTACTGCATTTCGTGAATTTTATGCTGTTTATTTGGTATCAATCGATGTTCATATTTCTCTATCTTTCGTATGTTAATACCTTTAAAATTTCTACAGGACAGAGCTATGCATTGAAAATGCAATCTTAGTAACTGTGCTATGTAATAATTGCTGTCTGTATTGAAGGTGCATTGAATTTTGTATCGAATTTTTACGGCCTGAGCACCGGCAAGTGAATTAACATTCACTTTTTTGTTTCGTGTCTTTAATTTCTTATAGAAATGGAAATAAGCTAGAAATTTCGAAATGCATTTTCTTTGAATGCCCAGATAAGTTTGTGCATTCTATCGACGATATCTTCTTCATAGTCTGCTGCTTCCTTGTCTTCCGGGACCACCTGAATAACATACTGACCTATCTTCCTGCCTACAGAGCTATACACATGCAATCTACGCTACGGGGCCATGTCTTTATAAAAGCGTACTGTGTATGCATTTAAAGGGACGTGCACTGAGGACAACTGTATCTAATTATTTCTCTCACTAAGAATTGATTCATTGAGCCTTTCTGACTATGTCGACGTTTGTACTGCAGCAAAATACGTATTTATCATTGAAAATCTTCGAGCTAGTCGATTTAAATTAGTGACATCTTTACCGAAAAGCACGGTAACTTGCCTCTCAAGGTAACTTGCCACTCCAGAAATGGCTGGAAGAGAACAGTGTCCACTCTAGAGGGATACACGTAAAGCAGCAACACTTAATCGTTCCTAATTTTCCCACTGCTTTGCAGATGAGTCCGAGCTCCGGCGGCTCGCCAAGCACCTGCAGGAGGTCATCATGAAGCTCAACTCGACACTGGTGACCCTCCTGCGCCAGCGAGACCGGCAGCTGACCCGCAGGGGTCACCACTACGACCTCATAACGGCCGTTCTCCAGGCGGTTTCGCTCAAAAGACGTGAGCGACTCCCTTTTCTTACTGCCAGACGCGCGCTACACCCTAAAAAGTTGAAAAGCCCCGGGAATTTCTTCTCAGGAAGAGTAAACACCAGTCTTGAAGTTCACTCCCTTTTCCAAGAGTTGCCGCACACCTTAAGAAGCCAGAGTAAGTCGGCGGAGTAACGCCCTTTTTGCAGGAGTAAAATTACTCCCTCAGTCAGGGAGTTAAAGATAACTGCGGTCAAGGGAGGAAACGAATCGCGGAGCTGCCGGTCGGGAATGGTGGAGAGTAAGAAAAAAGTCGGATTGAACAAGATGTTACGAGCTTGCATAGTTCTCTCCTCCCCCGAACAATCGCATGTTCTATTAAAAACTCTATCACGCGATCTGGTCGTAACTTCACAGAGTGTTGCGGCTAGAGGGCTGTGCCAGCCTTGTAGCGGTGTGACATACAAGCCCGCAGAAAGGGGTTAACGACTACCTGACTGGTTAAAATTCAAGCGTTGACAGAGGCCTGAGTGGAACCTGCATGCGTGTGTGAACGGGCTATAGCCAGTGCGTGAAAGAGAGGGGTCGTGAGTGAGAGAAAGGGGCGGATGGTGACTCATGTACCTACCCGAAAGCTCAGGTGGCTATGAGTAGACGTATCTTAGTTATGAGTTCTCGGAAGGCTCACTGAAGCGGCATGGGTGTTTCTTCAAAGCGACCGCCGCCGCTACAGGCGCATCGAATGCGCCTTGGCTCTAGACTATACTGCTGCTTCGCTTTGTAGCCAGGGCGCAAGGCCGCCTCACAGTACACTCCAAACAGAAAGGAGTGAAAAGGGAGTAAATTTGACAGCATACTCTCTTTTTACTCCCATATAGGGGTATCTGTGTTTAGAGTGCAGAGTGCGGTGTGGAGACTGTGGTAAGCTTCTGCGGTGTTATCGTGGTAACCCCTAGAAACTTGCCCAAAAAGCGGTACAAAATTAACTTGTTGCCTCAGCAAGCGTTGAAGCCTGATCCAATACAATATTTTCGTACCTCTAAGCTCCTTGACCTTAATTAAGAGTGCTTAGTAATGCTGTCTGAAAGTTTCGGTTTCATAATGCCGACCATCGTGGTACCGGCGGGAATGACGTTATCCGAAAAGATCACCGTTTCCAAATTAGTGCACTTTGTATTTAATCGCCACTGCCACAATGCCACCGTGGTTAGCAAAGACGTGGAGAGGGTGGGCGTGGAAGTTCGGACGGCGCTGTCGTACTGCCGGTTTCTCTCAACGGCTCTGTAGAAGAATGAGTAACCTGATAGCGCCCGGATGTGCGCGTTCTCAGCGGCTCAGAAAATAGTCCCGGGCTTTTGCAAATTAGTCTTGTGGGAGCAAAGCTTATAACGCCCCATATTCCTTCTCGGTTTCTGATGTACTGTGTATACCCACGGATACTGGAGCGAACGTTAATCCGGTGTTGCGGACTCCCTCGGTTTTATGCGAGGCATACTAGCCGCACAACCGAGCTCTTCCTTGTTGCGCCGCACGCGGCCGCGTAGCTACCACTTGACCTACATCGGCGCACCACGTGATATGACGTCACAACAGCTGTGAAAGCTGGGGCTCAACTCCTCCGCTCGCTTGCAGACGCGCAGCCTCCACCGGCGGCCTAACTCCCGCTCCTTCCGCTAGGGGCGCTGACGTCACAACAGCTGTGAAAGCTGGGGCTCAAATCGTGCGCTCGCTTGCGGACGCGCAGCCTCCGCCGGCGGTATGCTTCGCATCCTAGGCTTATTTAAGTTCGATTTTAATTTAATTTCATTTCATTTATTGGTTTTGTTTGGCCAGTACAGAGACTGCAAACAAGGGAGAGCAAGCTAAAGGCGCCTAGTAGCGCCTGACAGAGGCTTGCCCTCCCCATATAAAAAAAAAGTGGCAATTGGCAATGGTACAAAATTTCCATAAGTAACAGAAACTAGAAAAGCAGCGGATATATTGACAACGAAACAGAGATCAGTCATGCATAGTTCTAAGCACAACAAAACTAAGAGAAAAACATAAAGACAAAACTGATTAGGTAAAAACACACAACTATAAATATAACAAAATATTCATGAACAGTTTTCCTAAATCTGACCTCGGACATATTTTGTAGTGACAATTCTGTTAAGTATGGATAGGTGTTTAATGTATGAGGAATTATGTGAGTTAGTTTTTGGAACCCATAGCTTGTACGGGATTTGGATGCATGGTATTTAGGGTGCCTAAGACTTCGGTTTCTAAACTCGATCATTTACTCCCAGGCTTCGTCACAACGTAGTTCCAACGATAAAAATGTAAAAAGGAAGTACTTCTTCAGTGATTGTGCGTATTTTACGCTTTCCGGCAATAAAGATGATGGAATTCCACAACTTTCTGGGCAATTAGCACAGAAAACAAATTCACAGCGTTGAGTGCAGCCCCTGTTTAAGATAATAACGCTTCCAGATGGCGCTGGATTTCTTGTGTTAGCGGTGTATGATTACACAAAAAATTCTTTACTCCGTTCTCGGTGGATCGTGAATAAAAAAAAATACCCGAGGAAAATAAAACAAAAAGTTAAAGGAGTACAGATACCCAATTTTAGTTGCGGGCTCGTTTTTAGTTTTGCAATGAAGTTCAAGTTGAGCTTTTATTTAGACAACAAAATAGTTTTCAAGCAAAAGGAAATAACATGCCTGACTAGCGTCGACTTCCTGTAACGTGTGACACATCGTACAGAGCATGGCAAAAAAGTCACAGAGTATACATTCGGGTACATCTGCATACATACTCACTATTTACAGGGCGTATATAATTCAGGTTTACAGGATTTTCAAGGGATCACTTAATTGCAAGCGCTTCGGGCACGAAATGGTCGTTCAAAAAGGGACGGTACATATCGATCTAGACGCTTAATAAGCGTTACTGCAGACTTGGCTGAATTTCAATACACATAATTGTAAGACGGTTATCAAGGAGGTCTGCTATGTGATTGTCTAGCTTCTGTGTGCCATAATGATTGCGCATTTTTCTTTTCCGTATTTTATGTGGCGAAAGTCGTAATTGGGTTTCCTCGCAAGGTATTGTTGTGTAAAGGCATTCGAATCTCGTTTTACTTGTTCATGAGTAACCGCTGACAATGTTTTCACAGTACGTTCTCCAGGGTTATTATTTGGTGTTTTTTGAAGAGAGATTGGTTGTGACTTTAATTCGGAGCATTTTCAGTAAGGCTTTGAATTCTTTTTTTGAGTAAACACAAACTTATTACGTTAGCTTGTGTCATGGTTTCTTGAATGAGTAAAAGTAGTAAAGTTGTGAATGGACGAGAGTGCAGTATGACCGCGTCTTTAACCAGGTGGGCACTAAATCTGTAAATTTCCATACAGCACCAAATGACAGCGATATTTCGCATCGAATCTTTTGTACATGAGATGACCAATTGAGATTTCCCCGAAAAATAACTCCAAGAAAACTGCGTGGGTACTCGCTCTATGATGTCATCATGAAATTTAACAGACATATAGTGATCAAGGTGTTTGTTACATGGATGAAAAGAAAATACATTTGGTCTTTTTAACGTCCATCTTGTTTGTCTCTAGCGTCTCTAGCGCGAGACGGTCTGTGCCAGAAAAGAATATATTTGTGTCAGGGGCTTATGGTACAATTCATGATGTGCCTGATATGTGGAATATGTTGTTAATGGGAACTCAAAATACAGGCCGGCCAAGGATTGAAGGCTGTCGGCGCCGCATTCTGTGTGCTACGTCTAATTTACCATGGCTCATATTTGTATAGTGGGATCCCAGGTTGGTTAAGTTATTTTTAAAAACGTTCAAAGATACCTTTATCTCGAGTATTACATAATTTAATCAGTAGCTTATCGTGTTTAATAGTGTCAAACGTTTTTCTAAAGTCAAGAAATAACCCAAGTGTGTATACTTCCAGTTCATAATTCTTGATTATTTTATCTTTAATTCTTAGCAGTACTTGCTCAGAAGATTTGTACTCATAAAGACCGTAGTGTTTTCTGTAATATTTTTGTTAGCGTTACAAAAGCTTGGCAGTCTGGTGTTTATGACCTGCTCGAAAACTTAGGATAAATCAGCAAGGCAGGAATCGGTCTGTATTTGCATCTTCTTTTTCTAAACTTCTGATGCCCTCACGTTTTTTTGACTGATCCGGAAAAACACCTCTAGATAAGATTAAATCTCATATGTGACAAAGAAGTTTGGAGTCTATATGGACAACTGATTTAATCGGCGATGTTTTTATTACGCTACCGCTGAATGCGCTGTAGAGTTTTAGGTTAGTTATTAATTTCCAATTCGGTTGAGGGCGACAGGAATATTGAATTAGTGTTTTTGGCGGGATAGAAACTGCAGTCAGAAGCAATTGTATTGAAAGCACTGGAGCCTCCACAGTGTAAAGTGCTCGTTGATGGTATTGGCGGGATTAGCACCTGTGTACGGCCTGCCTTCTATTGTGAGTTCAGAAACTACACTCTTTTCATTTCTTAGAGTTATAGCATTAAATGCTTGCCGTACGTTCTTAGAGTCACGGGCGTGTTTGGGAAATTTTTCTTCATAGTAGATTGCGCGTGCTTACTTAAGGAGGAGGGGGGTGGCGTGGGGGCGGGGTTGTAGTGTTAACTTTTGAACCGCTGTGAAGATTTAGATTCAAGCTTTAGAGACGATTTGTCCTTATGCAATTAGAACACAGCGAAACTTAAGTCTTGTATCTAGAGCGTGGAAGAAGTTGTTGGCATCAAAATCAATCAGTGAGAGTGTCAGTTTAGAAAAACTGTTATTGAAAAAATATTCCTAATTTGTTCTTTCCGTCACCATAGACGACCACAAGGAAGTGCCTCGTACAACATAACATACAAATGAATATTGTGTTATAACTACTCTTTCTGAAAATCACACCGCTTAAAAGCTGCTTTTTTTTTCTTTTACTGGCATTTAAAAACGCGTCTTTCTTTGTCATAACCACCAAACAGTTAATCATGAGGTGTACTTTACCTTATTCCCCACAAAACGTCGGTCCAGAAAGTGCTTTCAAAGTAAAGTTTGTGTGTGTAGCATAAAACTGAGAGTTTTTCTGAAAGTGCAGTTTCGCCGAAAAGTGCGAAGTGCGAAAAACGGCTTCAAAGATTCAGACATCGGTTAGTCTGTTTGGCGGGATTCTTTTTTCTCAATTAAAAGCCCTTGATGCGTAGCTAGAACTCTATTCTTGATGCGATGGTGCTGAGTAGCGATTGCTTGCAGTTTTTGTTCCTATTTTTAATGTTTTTGAACTATGAAGCGATTTCGTTTACGCTCGGAAATTCGAGAAAATAAGCTTAGCAGTAAAGTTCGTCAGAAAAATAAAGGTAAGAAATTTGTCCGGAAAGGTCATGTGACGCATTTCTGCTGATAACTCAGTTTCGTTTCTCCTACCAATTACTGCACTCAAGGCGGGAATTATATCGTTCCCTTTGCTTTAGGTTTCAATGCGTTTCTGCTGCACTGTACACCAAATACCTGAAAAAGCCAGAAAGGTCAAACGTCAGCTGTGGTGTGCTCGTTTGCCACTGCGCCTCTCGTTGGGGACGCTGTTTTTTGGAGCCGCCGCCGAAACATCGCGGGCCACGTCGCGGAGAAAATGCTTCATCGTCTGAATTTATACTGCAAATATTATGATCAAACTTGGAAGACACGTTGGTTATTAGTGTATGAACCATCATCATCATCATCATCATCATCATCATCATCATCATCATCATCATCATCATCATAATTTATTTTACCCTTAAAGGCCTCTGTTGAGGCATTACATAAGGGGGGGGGGGCAAAGCAAATGCAACTGGGAATAATGCGTTAATACAACAAAACATAATGCAATACAATAAAATGGAAAACGATACATCACAATACAACGTTGGTCAATAATGAAGGGCCAGAGGCTGAATTAGGCGGCAACAACAACAACAACAAGAAAAAGAATAAGTGTAACTAGGTGAAATTTGAGACAAATGGGCAATATCTTTTATTCAGTACAGTGATTAATTAATGCCTGTCGAAATTTAGTAGCGTCGCGCTCGTTAACAATGTAGTCGGGTAGCAGGTTCCAATTTTCTAATAAGGGAGTAATTACTTTCTATTGCAGTTGGAAGAAAAGATTTATTAAATGCCAAGGTCGATCCATGTATACGTTGAATGCTGAGGAGGTTAAACAGGCGGCGTGATGTTCTGATGGGAGCTAGTAATAATGTGTCACGAAGATCAGGAAAATTGTAATATAATTTATGAAAGAGGCAGAGTCGTGCGATTTTCCGTCGGAGCTCTAGTGGCTGGATGTTAAGTGCAGATTTAATCCTGGTGATACTGCTGTGTCTATTGTAATTTGAGGATATAAGACGGGCTGCTCGGTTTTGAATGGCTTCTAAGGTGTTAATTAAGTACGCTTGGTGAGGATTCCATATAGCCGCTGCATATTCAAGTATGGTACGGGTGAATGTTTCGTATGCTAATTTTCGAACAGAAGGAGGGGCTAGGTACAGGGATCTTCGGATGAGGCCAAGTGATTTTGATGCTCTAGATGCTAGATATAAGATGTGTTCCGACCAGGTCAGTTTGCTGGAGATAGTGATTCCAAGGTACCGATATGATTGGACTTGGATTACCGTGTTTGACAGGAGGGAATATGCGGATCTGATTTTAGAACGTTTTCGAGATACTTGCATGAATTGGCACTTTGAGACATTCAGTCGGAACACCACCGTTCTATTATGTGTAGGCCATTTTGAAGCGATAGTTGATTCCTGTTAGTGACAATGCGACGATAAAGGATGCAATCATCCGCAAAAAGCCGAATAGTGGATGAAACACCGGAAGGAAGGTCATTAATGAAGATTAGAAAAAGAAGTGGGCCAAGAACGGAACCTTGGGCAACGCCAGAGATAACGTTAGTAGTGCCTGAATGATGATTGTCGATTACTGTGTATTGGGAGCGACCTGTTATAACCTTGTATAACCGTATTCTAGAAATGGAGTTTGCAGTGAAAATCACGTTTTTTTTCGCCGCATTCCCTAAATATTTATTGACCCGCCGCGGTGGCTCAGTGGTTGCGGCACTCGGCTGCTGACCCGAAAGACGCGGGTTCGATCTCGGCCGCTGCGGCGAATTTCGATGGAGGCGAAATTCTGGAGACCCGCGTACTGTCCGATGCCAGTGCACGTTGAAGAACCCCAGGTGGTCGAAATTTCCGGAGCCCTTCACTACGGCGTCCCTCATAGCCTGAGTCGCTTTGGGACGTTGAACCCCAATAAATAAAAATAAATAAATATTTATTTCTGATTTTTAAAATTCAACTTATTGTTCTGGGTTCCTGGTTTTTATAAAATAAAGCGAAAATATTTTCTCGATGCCTGATTATTTTTCGTCGCTAAGTATATATGCATGACACTGACCAGAGACCGGTAATATATATATAATTGATTTTTTTTTTCTCTAATGTTGTTTCGGCTTTTGTTTCAACGAATCAACAATGGCTATACAGTCAGAATGTGTTTAGTTCTCGGGAGGCATGAAAATACTGCAATGTAATCGCTTCTTCTTTATGATCCCAGCTTTGAATAAGGCTGGCTTGAACACGTTAGGAACCAATGAACCAGCGATCATATCGCGTTTTTTATGTCTCACTTGACCTGCACTGAACTTTGACGTCATAGTCATCGCTATGCAGTTGAAATCGAAACTGATAGGGCAGTAGAGGAAAGATTTAAATTATGAATTAATTACAAAACGTAGGCAAATACAACATTGCGATCCATGCATACTAATGGCTGGTTTGTTTGGTTTATGGGGTTTAACGTCCCAAAGCGACTAAGGCTATGAGAGACGCCGTAGTGAAGGGCTCCGGAAATTTCGACTACCTGGGGTTCTTTAACGTGCACTGACATCGCACAGTACACGGGCCTCTAGAATTTCTCCTCCAAAGAAATTCAGCCGCCGCCGCGGCCGGGATCGAACCCGCGTCTTTCGGGCCGGCAGCCGAGCACCACAGCCACTGAGCCACCGCGGCGGCCGATGTCTTAGGCATCATTACAAAGAAGAAAACACGCACTAGGGAAATTTTTTGTTTATACTGTTTTAGACGTCATTGGAAGAAGATGAGGCTGGATATTAAGTGCTTTACATTTGACAAACATTGCCCATCATTCTTTTTTAATGTTGTTTTGGAAGAGAGATTGTTACGATTTTGACGCCATCTTGCGCTGTTAGAGGAGTCGGCCTGTATAGGTAGAATACCGTGTTATAATGGCCGAAAGGATTGGCTGAATGAAAAGTAAGCTAAAAATGGTAAAAAAGATGAAATACAGGTGTCGCTTCCACCGTCATTCGCCTCCAAACGGCGATCACGGAGTCGTTTTCGGTGACGGCGTCTCGAGTTTTAATCGAGTAGTGGGGATAGCTTTAAATACGGTTTTCTTAGCAAATGCGAAATTATTTTGGAGTCTTTGGTGGTCGGACCAACATCAACATAGCCGGAAAGAGCCATATCATCAATTTTTCCTTGGCTCAAACTTGAACGGAGTTGTCCTCATTGTCCTTTAACGCTTGATTGCGGTGGCTGGCCTGCAGGGTTTTTATGGTCAGTAATCACACCACATAACCTCGAACGCCTTGCTGTCATTTTCCTACGACCTAGTTCGATATTACTTACAACCGATTCATGATTACGCATCGTCTATATCAGCGCGTGTTTTTTTTTAAGGTCGTCAATTATTCGACACAGTTTTTCTGATTTTATTGTTTTTTTAGAAGAAACGGCCGCAGTAATATTAATGCCCGCAGCTTTCTTCCTAATATTGTTCGCGCGCGCAAAAAAAAAAGAAGCAGATGTACACGGTGGTATAACTAGGGAGCTCCGGTTGCAGCCATGGAAGCGCTGATTGTGGGCTGCGCAAGTTGCCGTTCTTTCTTTCCCATTGAGCAGCGATGTCGTAACCAAAAATCCTTGCTTATCAGAAATTCTACCAGTGCGGGGCGTGATGTGGGCTGTTTCGTGACATATATGCAGTAATGTGATCTATATGGGGATCCTCGTTTAATTGTGATTTCACAGTCGATAGCCATTAAGCAGAGACGTGATTCGCTGTCTTTCGGGCTCACTACTTCTGTGCTCCTCAACGTCGAAATTATTAAGAATGGAAAATAAACAACTCAGAGCACCCAACCAGAGCCGAGAAATTATGAAGCAACCTTTCAAGACCGCCCCCTGGGACGGAGAAATTTTTTAGACACAGACGGTTGTGAGCACCTCCTGGGCAGATCCCAGATGTCCCGGTGAGATGTTATTGGGACATTATGAGGAGGTATTGAGTTTAATGGGAAGCCACCGTTCCTTTTGAAGTGGCACCACAGCGTGGCCTGTAAACTAGCAGAGGCCTTCAAAGGGATTGCCAGCGTGAAGCAAGCGGCATGATAGCGTTGAAATTGAGGAGTCTTTAGCCTGTGCTGCCATTGTCGAAGCGGCGCCAGGCCCAGGCAGCGCCTCCTCTATACTTTCTGGCCCAGGTCGCTGAGGGTTACATTAGAACGCGCCTGAGTTGCCGCCATGGGTATTACTGTCATGATGAAAGAAAAAAAAAAACGCGTTCTCCGGAGAAAGAGAGAAAAGAGGAGGAAGCCCGGGCTACCTTTTTTTTTGTTTAGCAGTTTTAGGCAACTGACACCGACAGCGGCGTCTCGTGATCAAAGAAATAATCTGTCTGGATTAGTTAGGTGGAAAAGGAAGAGAGCGTATAACTATGCCAACATTGGAAAAGGCAGATCAGGAAGAAATCATTCTATGATAACTCAAGAGGCAGTGCCCTACTCTTTGAAATTACGTCAGGGTGTCTTAGACCGCGCAGCTACAAAAAAAAATTAACGATGACGATGACACGTGTGCTGTGTGTGTGGTAGATCTGTAGAAACCATTAAACATCTAGCACTCGAATGTGATGGTACCCATCCGGATGTCGATGCAGGCACAGTCACTATTCTTGAGCCCCTAGGGTTTAGAGATAACAATGGTTTGGTTTGGTTGATTAGGCTTAACGTCCCAAAGCGACTCAGGTTATTAGAGACGCTGTCGTGAATCTCGGGAAATTTCTACCACCTGGGGTTCTTTATCGTGCACTGACATCGCACAGTACACGGGCCTCTAGAATTTCGCCTCCATCGAAATTTGAGCGCCGCGGCCGGTATCGAACCCGCGTCTTTCAGGCCAGCAGCCGAACACCTAACCACTGAGCCACCGCGGTGGTGCTAGAGGTAACAATGGTCATGTGAATGAATCTGCGGGGAAAGTTAGCAAACAGCGAAGGGAAGGTTGGCGGTTCAAAAGCAGGGAGGTGTCATGATGTTGGAAGTGTAGGAATACAAATGTATTTAAAGAAAATGGCGAATATATAGACATATTTAAAACGTGGGGTAGTGGCAACTGCCGCCACCCCGTTTCAAAGGAGACGCTCCTATCTTCCATCCAATCGATCCATCGGAAGGAGGCGACCACAGCTGTTTGAGATTAAGCGTTTCCTTCATGCATTGCTTACGTATGTTTATCTCTTGATACTGCGTTCTCATTTGATGACTATGTGCTCCTTCATTCTTCATTTACACCTCTGAGTGATTTGTTTTCGATTTTTTTCTATGTTCACCAGCACTTCTTCAGCCCTTTCACTTGATAATAAACGAACTGTTAAATTAATTTGTATTTTTCAGAAAAATTAATGATGCACTTGGATCACCGGCTATGGCCTCTTTTTTTGTAAGAAACAACTCACCCTCGAATACGGCTGAAAGGCATTTTTATTGCATTAAAAAATGTCGACTGCGAATTTAAATTCAATTCCGACACTTTTGCGACCGTGTACCGCAGGCGATGCGTTGACTGAAATAATTTTTGAGTGTTTCGCCATTTAAGCAATGACATAGAAGTGAAGGGACAAGTTCTGTAATAATTGCTTCGTATTTCCGCGTATTTATACTTTGGTCGTGTACGCAAGTGCCACTGGAAAGCCGAGTTAAAAGTGCAATAAATATGGTTATTTTTGTTCGTCTGAAAGTGTGTCTGCATCTTGACAGCTTGGCGCAGAAATTTGCCATGGGAACACTGACAAAAAATTTTGAGGTCACTGCGTCGACCCGCATTGGAGAAGTGCGAACGCATACGATGTTGTGTCGACGTCCACGCCTATTCTGACGTTCAAGTGCTATGTCGACGCCAGTGCCTATTATGACGCCCAAGTGTTATTCCGACGTTCATGGCTATTCTGACGTCCAAATGCTATATCGACGTTCATGGCTATTCTGACGTCCATGTGCTATAGCGACGTTCATTGCTTTTCTGACGTTCAAGTGCTATGTCGACGCCAGTGCCTATTATGACGCCCAAGTGCTATTCCGACGTTCATGGCTATTCTGACGTCCAAATGCTATATATCGACGTCCATGGCTATTCTGACGTCCATGTGCTATAGCGACGTCCATGCCTATTCTGACGTTCAAGTGCTATGTAGACGCCAGTGACTATTATGACGCTCAAGTGCTATTCTGACGTTCATGGCTATTCTTACGTCCAAATGCTATATCGACGGCCCTGGCTATTGCGACGTCCAAGCGTGTTTGTGGCGTTTAACTTAATAACTAATTGCACCACATCAATCAAATTTGAAATCTAGCGAGATTTTTTCACCTACTACCTAATGCAATCGAATTTTTAAAATATATATATTTATAGAACGACATGAACGTGTGAACAAAATTTGTGGACTATTTTTGGTGAGGCGTACATAGCCATATAATGCTTTTGCATGAATAAGAAAACCCTGTCGGCAGTAAGGGTGTGGTGTGAACCGGTGCGTGCACACTTGCATGACCGTATGTTGTCAAAGCTTTTGTAAGCGCACTGGAGGCGTGTCTTCTACAGAAAGGAGACTTCAGGCCACTGAAACAAATGTTTACCACGCGAAGCAAGAAGAAAAAAACAGCCCCCCCCCCTCCCCTCTCTTCCTTTTCCGCAACCCTTTTCGTGAGCTATGTGACAGCGCTGCAAGTGTCAGTAATGAGAAGTAACGGTTGCTGTGCGCGCTCTACCAATGGCCCTGTCGGCATCGCAGACCCATTCTCGTGCAAAGTGATATTGACTGCATCAGGAGCTGCAGTTATTTTCGTTTTCCTCTGCACTCAAACGGCTATTTCTTTGCTCCGAAAGGGACATCTCACGCTTTCGGTGAAAACATCTGAATACCCTTCGAATTTGACCACCGTGACACCACAGTGTGCTTTAAATGACTAGCGTGACGCATTCATGGCGATGTCGCTATTTCACTGCATTTTTAACTCTCCTTCGGAAGTATATGTGCCTTTTCAGAGCTTCCATTCACCGCGTCTTTAGCGCCCTGGTGTCCGATGACAAAATCGAGTGCGTTATGTTGTTCTGTGGCTGAAATCTCCGGCCCATCTGTGATTTCGCACTGTTCAAAGATTAGTTCACTCTTGTTCGCATGATCGCATCCACGTAGCGAGAGTTTTGAGCTACCATTTCTTGTGCTTTGTGCGCTGTTGTCGCACCTGTACTTTGGAGACAGGCAGAAAAGGCTTCAAGCAGGAAGACAAAAATTTCAGACGCATCCGCGAAACACAGCGCCCAACTGCGGCATGAATGCGTTCCCATCGTTCGCGATTGAATTGCTGGCGGTGTGATCGGCCCCGGCTTTCCTGTCTCCTGTTCTCTTTACAGTATTTTATCTGCTCTTTAAGTGTACTATACGGGAAAGAACTAACTAACTAACTAACTAACTAACTAACTAACTAACTAACTAACTAACTAACTAACTAACTAACTAACTAACTAACTAACTAACTAACTAACTAACTAACTAACTAACTAACTAACTAACTAACTAACTAACTAACTAACTAACTAATTAACTAATTAACTAACTAACTAACTAACTAACTAACTAACTAACTAAGGTAACAAATTAACCTAACTAACTAACTGACTGACTGGCTGAGTAAATAAATAAATAAATAAATAAATAAATAAATAAAGAACAAAACCATTCTCGAAGTATTACCTTTTTTTTTTTTTGACGTTAGCTTCACCTTTAGGCTTTCTTGTGCGTGGAAAAGCACGCTTTCAAGGCGGGCAGCGGAGGCTTGGCTCGCAATCAAATATCTCCTCATAACGGGGTGCGCTCATTAGGCATTCTTACCTATCGAAGCAGGTGCGAAATAATGAGAATAATGAGCCTTAGCCTTGCGAATTTAGTCTGAACGTGACGCCTGCCTGCTGCAGCTTTTATGCTTTTGCTAACGTAGTGGCTGAAAAGAGCAATCAGCGGCGACGAGACGGCCCCGGCCTTTGTCGGCCACAAAAGGGGGCCCCGCGCATTGTCGAAGAAACAGAGCAGGCACTCGCCGCGTGGGGCGTCTCTAATTAAGAAGCGCAACGCGCAAACGCGGGCCGAGAGAGAAAGAGAGAGGTGATGGGTGCCTTCCTTTTACCCCGCGCCAACGGTCTGGTTTTGACGCCTGTGTTTGTTCGTGCGTCGCCAGCAGTCGCGGCGTTGACGAGAGGATGTTGTGTGAAGGAAGAAAGGGGGCGCGCCTCTCGCATTGCTAGGGACACACGGGCTGATAATAAATATGGAAACTAGGGAAAGAGGAAAGCTAACAGGGAGGAGTGAGAGGAAGTGCATAACAGACGAGAGGGTTGAGAGAGAGAAAGGTGAGGGCGCCATTTGTTTCATTGAAGCTGGTTTGGCGTTTGAAGAGTACGTGCTTTTGGGAAATAGCTGTGTATCCGCAGGCGTATGCCGGCTTTTCTCGTTCGTTACTGGCTTTAGAGTCGAGCAGAACATGTCAAGAAGTCAGTCGAAGTTTCTCTTGAGAATTTGTGTTTTCTAAATTCGCCCATGCTGCGCTCCTGTTACTAATTCTGCCCGTTTTATGTGGAGCTTTGGCGTAACATGGTATGTTATGAATATATGCGTTCCCTGTTAACATAATAGCTCTTGTGAAGACAATATGCACAGCGATGGAAATCAGTGAGCCTTGTACCATGTGCAGGCTTTCACGAGTAAGACTGTTGCTGACTCAAATAGCATTAGTACTACAAAACGCACGATTTACTCCAAAAGCACAATTATTTTGCTACCACATGTAAATTCTCAGATATTTTATTAGTTTTTCTATCGGGCCTGTTGTTCCCTAAACTTTCTATTTGCTTCTGTTTTTGTGTTATGTCTGGCGTTGAATTAATTTGTCAATAACTGAATTCATCAAAGACGGGACGAAAAAAAAAAAGGAATTCAGACTAGGAGGTCAAGCAGGTACGGCAATGTGCGCTCCGTGCTAGCCAGCCAAAAAAATCTCGAACCTATACTGTTGAACCTCTGCAGACAGAACACGCTCTGTGTTGTTTGCGCGCCTATGTTGCTTTCTATCCCGGCGCCGTTACCACTCGCTCTTTAGCCGCCTCGCAATGCTCCCGATCAATCTCGCGGTGGTCGGGAGAGAGGCGGCACGCACAGACGACTAATGAAAAAAAAAGCTTGTAGTGCGGGTGAGGGAAAATGGGACAGTTGGGGAGAAGGGCACGACTCTCACCGCTCTGCTTTAGGGACTGCTCCCGCATGCAGTAGGGAGGGAGGTTTTGGGGGAAAAGGGATGTCGGTGGAGGAGGTGGCTGAGGGGAAGGAGGCCCTTCACACGACGTCAGCAGACGGAAGTGACGCCGCAGAGATCGGCGCCGCTGGTGGCGCTAGCTTCCGTTCCACTGGCGCCGTTGCCGTCGTCCGCGGGCGGCGTCCGGTCAGCGCGCGCGCGGAGGCGCTCCAGCAGCCCGTCACGCAGCCCCGTCTCGTCCCATTTCCCGCGCGGGCGGCGGAGGGCTCCGAGCAGCGGAGCGCTGTTTGTTCCTCCATGTGGCGACGGCGCCAGCGGCTCGGAACCCGTACTCGCCGCTAGGCCTACTGGCGTTGACCGCTCCTCCTCGGACGGGAGTAGTCCCGCTGGTCCCTTGCCTCCCCCACTTCCCATTTCGCTAAGCCCGGGACTGCGAGGAATACCGGCGCGCTTTGTGGTTGTGCCTCTAGCGCCGAGAACTTCGGGCCTCGGAGAATTGTGAGACTGCCTTCCCGTTTGGTCGCCACGAGTGGCCGGGACTGGTTTCCCCGATGGGCTGAGGAGCGCGGAGTCGCTCCTTGGGCCGCGGTGGGGGTGGTGGAGGTGGTGTCGGCCGCGGTGCTTGCAGCGGCCCAAGCAGCTGCTGCTGATCTGGCTCGGGCGCCGTCTCGGAAAACGAAGAGAACCAGGCCGCGGGATCCTTCCGCGCAACGATGAGCGGTTTCCTTATGTCGCTGCTAAAGAGCGTCTGCAAGAGGAGTTCCACTCCCACCAACAGGTCTTCTTCCAGTGGTGAGTGTGCGACTGGTTCGCTTCTTGCGGCGCACGGTTCTGCAGGACCTCGATAAAGTGTGCGTGATTTTGGCCTGCTGTAACGCAGAAAAAGAAATGTCCGCGTGTTTTTGGTCACGAAAGAACGCTGTGTGGACGTGGACAGACGCAGAACTATACAGATATGTCACTTTTTTCCAAGTTTCAAATGCATAGTTCTGACTCTGTCTTCTTCATTGCCACTTTCCCTAATTACTATCGAATAAATCAACTAGCCCGTACCACTACACTTGTCTATGTGTATCTGTTTATCTCGACTGCCATGTTTGTTGGCGTGTTTAGGGAAGTGCAGCTAAGAGAGATGCAGTTACCATGGGTTACACGTAATTAATCACTGCCAGCGCCAGACGCGAGCTTATCTCGAACTGCGCACCGTTCCTGGTAAGGTAATTAAACACCGCAGATATGCAGAGGCAGACTGAGCCTTTCTTGAGAGTGCGTAACAGCGGGAGAGCTTGAAACCTACATGCGATGAAGTTCTGTCCACTGTGAAACATGCGGCTTTGTGTTCGAACAACCAGCGTTCAAAAGTTCCGCGCGGTGCAGGTGTGTGCGGGTTGTCGTTGCGATTGCTCCTGGTTTGTTTGAAGCTGTCTCCACCACGTTTTCTCAGTGGAAGGTGTCTGATACTCGAATTGGCCGCGATGGTTAGCCGTTTTTTCCTCGTGTAACAATATAGAATGATGGATCTTTAGGTATGTTTTTTTTTACATCACCTTCTTATTACACATGAGTCCACCATTGAGGGCAGAGAAAAAATTGCGATACATTGAATATATAAAGGTAGGGTGTAAGTGCGAAACAGGAAAATGCGCGTACGAATTTGATCTGTAAGTACAAAGGAGCATATGATGCCGCTAAGTAAGTGTCGTCATGCAGAACATTACATAGCTTGCGTTATGAGAGATTTCGTGTCCAAGTTCTTATTTCTTTGCGAATTGCTAATGTTTCGTGAATTCAATTCTTTCTGGTCGACCCGTTGAAAACGGTCGTTATGCAATTCTAACCAAAGTTTCTGCGAAGTTATTAGCTCAGCCCGTTTTGAAAGCCATTTAATTCATTATCGTATTGAGTGGGGCTAGTTACACTTGATGTGAAGCTGGAACGCGGTTCTGGTGTTTGCAGTTTGTCGAAAAAAAAAACGTGAATTACGAATCCGAATATTAGTAATAGCGCTCGCGTGAGCTTGCTTGGAATGCTCCTCCCTCTTGCATACATGGGCACAATATCAGGCTGTGCGGCGCACTTTGCATCGCATGCGTTGAGCTCGCTCAGGTAGCGAGTATGTGTGCCGTGGTAGTGGTTATTCTAGTGGTGGTTGCACACATCGATAGACGGGGCGCTGGTTTCGCGTTCATTGTTGATGCGCACGCGATATGGGCTGGCAAAAAGAGTGGAGCAATTTATATGAGTGCTGTCTGCGGCGGCACCCTGTCGCGGGCCTTGTTCACCAAGGTCGCTGGGAGCGCGGTTTCGGGAACGGGGGTTTTCGCACGCACTTCTACACTAAATGAGCGATTCATTTGTAGGTGTGCATACACTACGTTTCCTGGAGGTAAATGGTTTAGCGTGAAACCAAAGATGTTTGGTTTGGTTTGGTTTATGGGGTGTAACGTCCCAAAGCGACTAAGGCTATGAGAGACGCCGTGGTGGAGGGCTCCGGAAATTTCGACCACCTGGGGTTCTTTAACGTGCACTGACATCGCACAGTACACAGGCCTCTAGAATTTCTACTCCAAAGAAATTCCAGCCGCCGCGGCCGGGATCGAACCCGCGTCTTTCGGGTTAGTAGCCGAGCACCATAACCACTGAGCCACCGCGGCGGCGAAACCAAAGATGTGTTTGCCATATCTTAAATACTCACTGAAGTTACGACGTGACATTTTACATTGGCAGCGTCGGTGGTTGGTGATGCTGGTCGAAAGGAATGAAATAAAGAACTGGTTTTATTAAAATTGAGCACTAAGACGGCGACCCATTTTGCAATTGTGCGTCGCAGAAAGGCACTTTTATTGCTAGTTTAGTTTATGAAACACTGCAGACATGTATAAGCCCCAGGAAGCCGTGGGAAAAGCGTACAAAATACCCCTCGTTGCACAATGCTAAATCTGCGCTTTAGTACGGCAACAGAGATGTGCACAGCAGACTAAAGTGACAAAGGCCTAGAGAATTAACAAAAGCTAAAATCCAAAAGCTCTTTAGTCACTGAAAGCACTTCTTTGGTCGTAAATGCAAGAGCAGATCGGTAGTTCAATTATATAATGGTCCCTGAAAGAAAAAAAACATTTAAAGTTATTAGTATGAGGAATAGAGGAATTAGGTAATAAGTATGGTGATGCCTTGGGAATCGGGAGGAAGGTGGCTGAAAGTCAATTCAGAGGTTAAGGTGAAGCTGCTCCTAGTTAAGCACCCGTATAGTTAAAGGTCGCTGAAGAGAAATTGAACTTTACCCGTAACGATAGACAATATAATGACAAAGAGACAACTCTTAACAAAAACAGAGCATTTTTAAGCTGCAGAGGTCCTGATACACCGTTCACTCTAAAACGGCGGCAACGTCTCATTGTCGATGAGGACGTAACTAATTTGAATTTTTTAAAATTTCGGGCCGCCAGGTTTAATTTTCTCGACCGTAAATGGATTTTTTTTTTTGCGGCCGGACAAAAGTCAGCAGAGACAGAAAGATCCAAGGAATAAATTTTTACCGAGAACAGTAATTGGACGACATTGTACTCAATGTTTCTGAAGTTCTGACTAAGCACCCGTGAAACTTTCAGTTAAAGGGCAGCTGCACCACTTTTTCAGAATTTTGCGATATTCAAGGATTCAAATCTATATAGGCTGTAGGTAAAGCATGCCAAGTTTTTTTTTTTGCACTAGCATTTAAAATATTCATGTAATAGGCAATTGAAATTTGTGCTTCTCCTCAAAACACTGGAGGAATGCAGGGAAGTTTAGTGTGACGTCACGAAAGGTATGATTTCAAATTATCGCTGCCATCACCGACACCCTGCAGTGCCTTGTTGGATGCTGCCGAACAACGTCTGGCGAGCTTTGCCTTCGGTGGTGCTGGTTTTTTTTTCCTTCAAAGCAGGAGTTTATGCGTTGGAACTGTACCCATACCTTCGATGGCGTCATCATGCGTCCCCCCACTTGGCATTGTGCGCTGCGGAGAAGCTTGAAGGCCGTCGCGATTTTAACCGGCGATTACGTCACCATTTCAAATGCTAGCCCAAAAGAACTTCGCCTGCTTTACCTGGAAGTTTCACACATTGGACCCTTTTAAGCTCATCGCTTTCTAAAACCTATGCAGTTTCCCTTTAATGGTGTCCTCGCTGTTTATTTGCTTGTTATCAAGAACCTCCTTGGCGCGCACGAAAGGCTCAACACAATCGACATGCGCGGTAGTATACAGTGTCCGCGTGTACGTGTGTGGTTTTTAGTCAATACCGAATAACCAGTGTTGCATTCGCATTTGTAGGCTTTGGTTAGCCTTATTAACCACCTTCAGGAAAGAAAACTGCATATTAAAAAAACACTCTGCGTATACTCAAGCCCACGAAACGTGCGAGAACATTTAGCGTTGACGTGTACAGCATTTTTGGACAAAATTTTTGAATATTGCAAAAATGTACGGTACTGTTATGGAAATACTGATGTTCATGGTCCATTTTTCAGATGTGTACCAATATCTTTCTTTTCAAGTTTTTTCGTCGCTCGCATGGGGCAGTTAAGACTGCCATAGAAAACCAAAGGGAAAGCATCGCAAAAACGTCAATAGCAAAAAAAAAAAAAAAATGCAAGCCTGTCGACGGGAGATCTGCGAATATATTGATTGTTATAGTGAAATCTTATATTATATATAAAAAAATTCGTTCATAAACTCTTTCCTGTTCAAAAATGCTATGGTGCAGAATTGTTGGGTATGACAATACCGCATTCTGAGACCAGGGGATAATTCCGAGATGTTTGGCGGCCACGGCGTGTCCTGCTCGGTCCTTGTTCAGCCGTCTCCCATGCAGAATCTGCGGTAGCCGTTGCAGTCATTGTAATGCGCCGGGCTTTATGACGAAAGAATTTCACTCCCTGAAGTGACACAAAGATGCCCGAAAGCTGACCGTTGCGTATGAGCTGTGCTTGCGCAAGGCGCCAGGAACTCGCCCACAACGCAGGCGCCACCGATGATCCGCTTATCCATGGTACATAATGTAATTCCGTCCTTTAGTGCACCATAATTCACTGTTATTACTAAAGAGCATTTGCGAGCACGTACAAACCGTATTAGATGTGTGCATGTGTGTGCGTGCACGTGTGGCTGCCGTCATCAGCAAAGTTTCTGGGGAATGTCTTCGCGTTTTGGTCTTGAGCACATTGATTACGTTAGTCAAAAGCGGTTTTCGTTGTGATGTAAATCTGCGTGAATCTCGTTGGCTACAGCTCTGGATGGATGTCAGACGACGTACAGTTAGCATTGGTTTGATACGGGGGCTGTACTCAGTATCTACTTCGTTTAACAACAGTGTCGTCTTTTGTTGACTGAAACGGTAATCCTTGAACCTGCCGAAAGAATATTTTGTGAGAAGGCACAGAGTTTTTGTGGTGCTATGTAGAGAACACGTACGTGAACGTGTCACGTTTCCATCAACTTGAACAATGTTCTTTGCGGATACTCGGCTTCCAGACCTGAAAAAAAAAAAAAATCACTCCTGTTGTAAAAAACACCCATGATGCATGTTACATAGTTCTTACGATTCTTCTGCACCAATCTGTGAGCAACCGCCTATGTAATGCAGCGCTGCCATGATGCTAGGAAACTACACGCGACTTCAGGTATGGGGATCTTTTAATCTCGAAATCAGCGCAGAAAGAATGCCTCTGGGAGCCAATGCAGTGACGTAACACCTTTGCTTTTTTTATCTTTTCAAAACCTAATGATGCAGGTCACCTCGCGCACACGGAATCAGAGTTTGTTCTCTTGCTTTTGGCTTGGTTTACTTAACTTGCCTGGCGCTCAAGAGGATCAGCGTCAAGGCAAGCCAAGCCATGCAAGGAAGGCAACTACAACAGGCTTAAGTTACACTACGACTCAGGATGGAACCCCATTAACGGCTCTCGCCGTAAAAGCAAATCGACGTGAATTTTTAAAAATGGTTTTGTGAAAGAACCCACGCGCTCAGTGCCGAAATCCTCATTATTTGGGAGCTGAGGAATGAAAATATCGCTTTTACGAGTACGTAAGCAAAAGAAAAAGGCATGACAGTGTCACGTTGTGCGGCACTGCCCAGGTGGCGCTGCTGTTGTTTTACTGCGCAACTAAAAATTTTCGCCGACAACCACTTGAGTTGCAGCAAAAACGAAGCCACATTCTAAACTTCAGTACATTGTATTCTGGGCTACTCGTATAACAGATGAGTCATACTTGGAAGCGTTCCTCGTTTCGGTTCGTCCAACTCTGCCGGGGAACGTAAACGCGTACATGTGGCTTCAGCCGAGTTCGGACGTTCGTGCCCTGAGATATGCTCGGGCAGGTGGGGTCGCGAAAGCGCTTTCAGATCAAAGCGTCTTCCTCTGCTCACCGGGCTGTGTTTTACGGCGTTGCAATTAGCACGGAAGCGTGAGTGCGGGTTTTAAGGCGAAAGCCTTTAATGGCTCATACTCTCGTCCGTCCGTTAGCAAAGCTTGTCACACGCGTTTAAGTTGGAAACTAAAAAAACATAGAACAAAACCAATGGTTGCTTCAGATAGAGGAGGAAAAAATGAACCTAGAAGCCTAGTTTGATGACTCTAGAATAATTAGTTAATTAATTATAGGCAGAAATGTCGAAATTGCGTCGAAATAGCGCGGGCGTCGATATAGCCACGGGAATGGTGTGACGTCACATCCACCGGAAGTCGTCACGGCATAGTAAAAATTGTCACAGAGTGGTTGGAAAAACGTCGGATTTGTGCTAAATTAGATGGAAAAATGTGTAATTAAGCGTAATTATCACTTAAGATTACCGAAAGATGTATAATTTGGGTATCGATATAGCCACGGGAATGGTGCGACGTCACATCCACCGGAAGTAGTCATGGTATAGTGTCTTTGGCTTTCGCTTCTCAGCACTTTAGTTGCCAAAGTGTCTTCGCAATTTTTTGTTGACTGCAATGACTTCGCACGTTTTGAAGAGGGAATGTGCTTCCGTGGCCAACATTAAGTATTCCGCTTTTTCAGTGATGGAAATCTACCTCGGGGCTTGGGCAGCTGTGTTTACAGTGTTTACAACGTGTTTACAACGTGTTTACAGTGTGTGCGTGTACGTGTGTGCATACAGATGTGTGCGTGTACGTGTGCATACAGTGTGCATACAGATTATAAATCTGTCGTTCGTAGTAAGTTGGAATATGCTGCGTCCATTTGGGATCCCTTCACGGAAAACCTGATCAGTTCCCTCGAAATAATTCAGAATAACTCGGCACGTTTCATCCTTCAGAACTATAACCGTATCGCTAGCGCAACATCTATGGATAATACATTACAGTTACCATCTCTTGCTAGCCGTCGAAATCACGCTCGCCTTTGCTTAATTCATAAAATAATGTATCATAACCCCAGACTGCACCGCGATCTTATACTTCCTCCGTCATATCATCACGAGTTGATCATGCTCATAAAATCGGCCTTCCTTTCTTTAAAACAAAATACGCAGCTGAGTCTCCTTCCACGAACAGCAAAGGACTGGAACCACCTTCCCGGAAGTACAGCCTCCATCATCGACCATCAGCGTTTTTGTTCCGCCTTAGCTAACATATATATATTACCGAAACGAAACCTTAAAGCAGTCGTTGTTTACTCCTCCGGTGCACATATCGTCCCGCAGAGATCATCACCTAAAGGTGCACATTCCACAGTGCAGGACTGTCCAATATCTTAATTCCTTCGTCCCCAGAACAGCCTCGGACTGGAATCACCTGCCCTCCACCGTCGTCGTCATCAAGGATTCTCAGAAATTCAAGGATACTGTTAATGCTTATGATTTGTAACTGTTTATTTTTTTGTTTCTTTGTATTTTTTTTGCCTACTCCTCTCTGTAACGCCTGACCGGCCTTGAGAGTAATAAAATGAAATTAAATGAAATTGTATAATTAGAAATGAAACGCCCTGTACTAAACCACTGTATACAACCCCTCCCCTCTTCAATGCCCTCGGGCCTTGTGGGTAGAATAAATGAAATGAAAGGTAAGAGAGCGGTCAGCGGACTTTTTCGACGCCTCGAGTTAAGTGCATAGGGTACAGATCGCGTGGGCATTGGATAGACGCGCACATTGGTCGGGTGATGATGATGATGATGATGATGATGATGTCCTCGGGCTGAATGGCACATACCCACGGCGGGGAATTGGCCAGGGTGCATATCGGGTCGCTCTGTTGTCGCGCTTCCTTCTCTTTCACCGCCCTTATTTGCGCCGGCCTGTGCCCGTTTCTGCTGTCGCGTGTTTCCTTTCTAAAACGGGTTGATTGAGTGCCGCCGAGGCCTGCGGACTGCGTGGAGAATGCCGCAGCTTTGCTTCTTTCATGCGCGAAACATCGACGTCGACTTCGCGCGGACGCGACGAAACAGTTGTCTTTTCGCCCGCTTGCTTCCGGCTTTACTTTAAAACGCGGCTGCTAACGGCCTGTTTCTCTTCTCTGCCTGGATTTCGTTTTTCGTTTTAGCGTCCTGTCATCGGCAGGAAAGAAAGAAAGGAAGGAAAAATAATAAAGATGAAGATTGAAAGAGGAATGAAAGAAGAAAAGAAAGCCTTGTATCCGGCTTTCTCGTAACTCCTAGCAACGGGGGTTCCGGATGTGCAGTGTCGGGGCCGGTCATTGGGAAAGGAGTGAAGAAAATGAAATAGGGAGGTTCAAGGGGGTTGGGAAAGGGTGGCCCGTCTCGTTGTTGCTGTTTTTTGTTTGATCGCTTTTTACGTGGTTGTGGGACACGGCTTATCAGCGCGAAACATGGCTAGCACAAAGAGGGAGTGCGGGGCGGTGGGGGGTATGTTCCTTTAGATTCTTTAGATAAATATATTATCCTAGCCTGCACCGCAGGAAGCAGGCTACTAGGAATACGATATCGGCGCGCTAATATCGCGAGTAACAGTTTTTCCATCAAATACTTTTGGATTGAACGCATGGAAAGAAGCAAACGCAAACGCAACACACTATAAGCACGCACCGTTTGTCGATAAAGAAGGAATAAAATTTGGGATATAACGTTGTAAACGAGCTGCAAAAAAGTAAGGAGGCGCAGCCACCGGGTTGTGCATCATTTACTCTAGTTGCCCTACGTATCATATCAACACCTTCACGCTCCGTGCAGTACATATTCTATGCACATTTAGGGAACTGCGTGCATTCAGCACATGTACCGCGAAACCAACTGAAGTTTGAATACATTTGCTTGTACTCTTGAAACATTGCTGAAACGATCAAAGTCAGTCTTTTTGTGTGTTAGAAGCGTTATTGTTCTTTTATTTTTAGCTGCTGCTATTATGATACATTCTTCTAGCCGCTGGTTATGATATAAAGCTCCATCACTGTTCAATAAGAGTTAAAATAATTGAATTTCGTAATGACTGTATTCATTCGCGCATAAGACGCAGGCTCGCTGCGCTCAGGTTTCGAGCTGCTGTTTGTTGGCTTTAGCTTTTCCTTAACTTCATAGCAAAAAATAAAAAAAAGTAAGTATGTTAGATAACTGTCGCATCCACCAGGTGCCGTGCCGTTGCTGTTACGGTGCATGCTACTATGATCAGTAAGAACAGGTGCATGACCAAAGGTAGAAACTTGCAAGGTGCTTTGCTAGGCAGTGCCGACTTCTAGACTTCAACGTTTCTCGAAAATTATGAAATA
The DNA here is from genome assembly GCF_055824585.1 of Amblyomma mixtum. Lineage (NCBI taxonomy): Eukaryota > Metazoa > Arthropoda > Arachnida > Ixodida > Ixodidae > Amblyomma > Amblyomma mixtum. Next base: position 6,621,449 of record NC_143013.1, read on the forward strand.
AGCCGTTTCTTTTTTGTTTGCCTGTCTCCTACCCTCTCTGAAGTGCCAAGAAACGGGCACCTAATCACCCGCGAAAAAATCCGGCGAGAAAGAAACGAGTACGCAGGGAATCAACCATACAAGTGCGTTGTGGCAAGTTACCTGGAGTTACAGCTGCTCCCCTGTGTGGCTCTCTTCTTGCGTACGCATCTCATTCCCCTGGGTCTCCCGTGGGCATAAAGTGCGTCATGGAACGCAGCAGGTCGCAATTTTTCAATATAACTTTGGTATTTTTTTTGCTTGCTATTGCGTAATTGCCTTTAATAACTGCTTGTGACATGAGAACATTGCTTGTGCATTATGCATGTTCTTGGTTGGTACCACCATCAGTAGTTAAGAACTCTTCTGGTGGTACTTTGGATACCATTATCGATGACTGTGCCGCTAGCGTACGCCTTTGCTTGCATTCGTTATTAGGGTAGGCACTTATATATTGGCCATACCCCGCAATTAGCTGTTTTGTGTTTGTCTGAAGCCTGCTTTGTGGCAAGCTTCCCACCTGCCCAGGTGTGTACCTATATATCTATGCACCTGGCAGCCTGCCCACAGGATTGTGGACAAACTACCCATCGTGGCAGGTGTCGGTCCAAGTAATGATTGATCGCGAGAGGTTGCTCGGGAAGAGCAGTCCGGGACTCACAAGCCCCACCGGGGGCAGCACCTGCCATCGCAGGTGCACCACTGCGCCAGGAGCGGTGTGAGGACTCCCGGGGATCTATGAGTGTAGAGAATGACTAATTCCGCGTGTATTGGTATCCCACTGTCGTTATCCGAACAACGTTTGTGCGTGAGCAATGGATCCGAGCACCAGAGCCGATTTGCTAGCGCCTTTGTCGTAACTACGCAAATCGTCCGTCATTTTTTCTTTACGTCCGAAAAGCAAAAACTTCAGTAAGGGTTACTCTCCCAGTCCCTCATACTGTGAACAGGAATACGCCTATATAGGTGTAAAAAGGGAATAAGCTGCTCTATACCGTTCTCCATTATAGAATACTGAGTGCGCTAGAGGACAGCTTACTCCCATTTTACTACCTTCTGTTTAGAGGGTAGTTACTCGCACAGTGAAGTTTTGAAAAAAGACACTCAGAAGGGTTGTTGGGGAGTAGGGGGTTTAAAAAGACCGGCTCAAGAAGCTCGTAAGGAAACGAACGGGTTGGCTTCGCATGGCGGAAAGACAAAAAAAAAAGTAACGAGTGGTGAAGCCTCTGTGAACAAGGCGGTTGCCATGGTAACCAAAGCGATATATACACCTGCGAAATTTGCGGTTGATAAGCTCGGGCGCCAGCTGCGGTGCGTCAACCGACCGGAGCTTGGCGCAGACCGATACCCTGACATTTCACTTATTGCTTTCATCGTCGCCACGCCCTCTCTCTCCTCCCCTGCTCTACCTCTCACCTCGCCCGAAGCCGTTTTCCGCACTCTGTGCGGTCGGTTGCGCTGATCTGCGCGATTTCCGGCGAAAGCCGAGTCGCTCTGCTTTGAAAAGTCGGGCGCTAACCCTCTGACGCGTGGCCTGTTATGTGTGCACTGAAATTTGTTGGTGCTCGCAAAACTATGGTAAATTCTCAGAGTATTTCACAAGCCGAATTTCTAATCATTATCCAACCAAAGTAAAACGACAAAGTTTCGACTTTCAGTAATGCAGGACGCCTGCCTGTAAGGTCACTCATAGCGGAGGATAACCCTGCCGCCAAAACAACCTGAGAATTTGTCGGGCTTACTGCTATATCAGCAAATGATGAGAAAACCTTGAATTCTGCGGGTCGATTTATTGCACGTGGCTCAGCTTGTGTGCGCAGTTTTGCTGTTCTAAGGCGTTCATAAATCATGCTAATTTGCTGTTATTAGCTGTGGAGTAGTGTTATCATATTTTCTCCCTAAATCTAGCCGCCTGCCCCTCCCCCCACGCACACTTCTTCCTTCTATGTCTTGCAGTGTAAGGGTGACATGCTGGAAGTTCGCAACTTTAGAGACAGGGAGAGAGCAGAGTCGCAAAAAGGGATTTATGAGAAAGAAGCTCTTCAAGTAAGTACCCTGCTGCGATACCCAAATTCCTAAAGTATCCAATAAAAAAGAAAATAATAGAAAAATGTTGGCATGGCAAAATGAGGCTCATATACTGCTGCCGCCGGCTTGGAAAAAATATTTCAGAAGGCATAGGGCCTCCACTTTCATGTAATTTACTTCGCAGTGAGAGTGGAACTGTATTGACACTCAGGGATCAAATGGGGACAGGCATATCAAACTGAGAGGGTAGCATCGATGTATCCGCTACAACCGTAAGCGCTGATTCCTGCGCATCCTTCGGCCCTATAGCTCGCTCGCACTTGCCTTCATTCTAACGGCGGCCCATCTCCTTCCAGAATCCTGTCCATTACATTTATTGAATTTTAATCTCACTTTATCGACACTGCGTCTAGTAACGGCTGCGAGTGGTAGCAATGTTCTGGCCGCGCTTCATAAAACTCGTCCAGTATTCAGCTTCCGCTGTGTCTCCGTTCTTCTTCCGCGTTCCTGTACTTCCAGCACTGCTCCCTGTGTAAAACCATGCGTAAAATATGAAAAAGAAATCGCCAGTTCGTACTTAAAATAACCAAATTAACTTTTACTACGTCCGTATCGAAGTTCCGAAGGCATTCAATGCAAAATGAATCATACGTCCAGAGGGAACGTATTCGCCAAAAGGCGTGCTCCTCGCTCACACCTCGGGAATAACGGTTGACTCGGATGATAAAGCGTTCCATTCAAATCGCGTCGATCTGTGCACATAGCATCTACATTTTCGCTCAGTCGCAGGCTAGACACGGTCCAGCTGCTGGCCGACTCGCAAATTTATGAATCGCTATGTATTTATGGATCGCTCCGCCGAGTCACCAGCAGGAAACAAATTATTCGTCAAAAATAAAAGGGATGGTGGTCTTATTTCAGTTGAACGTGGATAAGAACGCAAGCTGGATCCACGCACTGCGCTTGTGTGCGTGGAGCGTGCCTCCCACATGTCCGCCATGGTCTCAAGTTTTGTTCGTGCCTTGGGCGCATCAGCTATTCCAGTGAATGTATTTCCGGCGTGCTGCCTTTATGCAAAATTAGCTGAAAAAAACGGGGCGTGCGGAAGAGAACAGACAACACGAGCTCTCGTGTTGTCTACTCTCCTCTGCACGTCCCTTTTCAAGCGCTAATTTTGTAGTCGTAGAAAGCCAACCAGCCCAGCTTGACGCCATACTCTTTTTTTTTTCTCGTCTGGTGTTCATGTCTGCCTGTTGGTCTGCTCGACAGCTTTTCCCTTCTTTCCATCGTCCGTCTCTTTCTGCTTCCTTACAACTCCTTGCTTCTTTACAAGTTCTTTCTCTCTTTCTTTCTTTCTTTCTTTCTTTCTTTCTTCCTTTCTTTCTTTCTTTCTTTCTTTCTTTCTTTCTTTCTTTCTTTCTTTCTTTCTTTCTTTCTTTCTTTCTTTCTTTCTTTCTTTCTTTCTTTCTTTCCTTCTTTCCTTCTTTCCTTCTTTCCTTCTTTCTTTCTTTCTTTCTTTCTTTCCTTTCTTTCTTTCTTTCTTTCCTTCTCCATTGTTTCCATTTCTTTCTTTCTTTCTTTCTTTCTTTCTTTCTTTCTTTCTTTCTTTCTTTCTTTCTTTCTTTCTTTCTTTCTTTCTTTCTTTCTCCATTGTTTCCATTTCTTTCCTTCTTTCTTTCCTTCTTTCTTTCTTTCTTTCTTTCTTTCTTTCTTTCTTTCTTTCTTTCTTTCTTTCTTTCTTTCTTTCTTTCTTTCTTTCTTTCTTTCCTTCTCCATTGTTTCCATTTCTTTCTTTTCTCTCTCTTCTTTCCCTCTTCTTTGTTTCTGTGCACGCCATGACATTATCCGCACAATCGGCGGCGGCAGCTCTCTCTGCTCAAGCGCAAAAGCCAATGTATAATACAGGCCGAGTGTCGGGGGCCTTGAATCACGTCCTATAATACGCACACACACTCCAGCGACCAGTCTACTACCCCGTCGGCACTTCGGCCGCCTCTCTCGGGCGGTGGGCGCGCCCTTTCGCTTCTTCCAGATCAAAGAGACGTCCCTACTCGTCTCCAGCGTTAATGCACGCGACGACTGTCTGCCCTTTGGACGCTCGATGGCGAGAATAGCGCAGCCCCCTTCTGGGTCCGCGCACCGAATGAGATGCGAATCAAATTTTCCTTCCATATCTGGCCTGAACTTCTTCCATATTTGGACCGAACTTGTTGCCGTTCTTTTTCTTCTTCTGTCCATCTTGAAGAGATGCAATCTCGCTCAAATTACTCGTTCCTTACCTGTGTCGCCTGCTTCCTTCGTGTGTGTGTCGCGAAAGTTTGAGAAAAAAAAAAGAAAAAAGGTAATGGAAGTGAAGTAAAGCCAACGTAGTGTTCCGGCATTTCGAACGTTGAGTTCATCCTTTCTCTCTCTGGGTCTTAATTCAATTCTATCGATACCCTCACTGATTGGTCTTGAGGTTGAGAGCGGCATCAGCTGCCTGGGTGTGGTCAGAAAATGGTATTTCCGAAATACCTTTTGGCCGAGTTTTTAGTAAACTTGACTGCGGAGAGATTGAATGGATCGTTTCGAAAGGAAGTCGTTATGAACCAGGGCAAAGACGGCAACGAGATTAAGAATGCCTCTAACGCCGCTTACGTGCGTTTCGCTCTATGTGGAGGAGCCGTGTGGAATACAAAAAAAAATAATAAACGCAGAAAACTGGGCTTGGCGGTTAACTCTCGTGCCTGAACATAGAGCGCGACAAAACGGTGAAGGACATATACGCTGCGCTCGGACGCAACTGAAGTTTATTGCACGAACGTGTGGGCTACTAAAATAAAATGAAAATGGAAACACAGTGGTGAAGGTGGTACACGCAGGCGCTTTTGTGGCGAACAGTTGATGGTGACATAGATAAGTTTTAGTTTAAAAAATTTGTGAGGTTTTAATGTAGTTAAACCGAGTAGACGTGCGAAGGCATGTGTTCATTCTTCGCCTCTTTTTTCTGGTATCTGTATGTGCACGAAACCGCATTTCTCGTTTTACATATGCACACCCTATCTCCATTCGACGGCAGATGGTGCGACGTCCTCCTCTCATTGGCTACAACTGGCGCCATGCTCTTCCGAACTTACCCGAGGTTTTTCCCATTGGCTGCAGCCTGCGCGGCGCTCTTTCGAACTTACCCGAGTTTCTTCTTATTGGCTGCAGCTTGCACGACGCTCCTCCCAACTAGCCCGAGCTTAACCGAGTCACTCCGAGCTTCACACAAGGTTCTTGGTTGGGATCGCGTTAAGTTGTGCTTTCGCACGAATACAGTTTATTTCGTGTTCAGAGAATAATTCCTGGATGCAATCCCTGCTACCTTTGTAGCAATGTGGTAGGTTTCTTGTAGCTCCATGCTAAGGAATGCAGGCATGCGGATATCTTCCTGGATACAAAAAAATTATTTAGAAACTCGTACGAACTTACCATTGTGTGTTGTGTGTTTAGTGCAGTTAATTTAGTTGTGAGTGAGCGCTGTGTGTGCTTTCCTGCGTCGTTGTAACGCCCTGTACATCCAAGTATGAATCCTGAGTGACGTCATTGGGAAGAATGATTTCAATGCAGTTTTAGTGCTCACAGTATGTTCACAGATTGCGAACGAAGCCGTTATTTTAGGTTTCTTTCATCAGATGTCGCTAGTGGTTCGGTGGATGAAGGTTTTGCCGCGAAAATGCGTCCCTAAGGGGAGCTGCTATCCTTTGCACAGAGCAACTATCGCAGCTAATCACCATAACCGATCGGCTCGATCGGCTCCTATATATTAGACGTGGTGGCATTTCGAAAATAAAGTTGCAAGTTAGCGCCTATCCTGTCCACTTCTGTGTCATACGTGTCCTTTTTTTGCGCTATGTTTTCGAAGAACTGTTACCAACTAGCCCAAACCAAGCTACTGCTAATCACGAAACTTAAAAAAAAAAAAAAATCCGCCGTGGTCTCACTGGTTATGGTGCTCGGCTGCCGACTCGAAAGGCGCGCGTGTTCGATCCCGGCCGCGGCGGTCGCATTTCGATGGAGGCAAAATGCTAGAGGCCCGTGTACTGTGCGATGCCAGTGCATGCTAAAGAACCCCAGGTAGACAAAATTTTCCGTAGCCGTCCACTGCGGCGTCCCTCATAGTCTGAGTCGCTTTGGGACGCTAAACCCCATGAGCCAGAAACCATAAACTTAATAAAAAATGTCCAGCGTTTCACACCAGGGCATCTGCCCTTATAAAAATGGTCTATAGACAGTCTATAGATTTCTTATAGACTCTATTGCCTTCCTACAGATATTTATTTTTGTGTATTCTTAGTCTATAGACTGTCTACCGACAAAAGCCTACTAAAAAAGCATGGCCATAAATCTATAGATTGTCTAGAGACTGTCTATAGGATGATTTGTATTGCCTATAGACTGTTCTCTAGGGTTAGTCTTTAGAGAGTTTATAGACTTTATATACAGAAGTCTATGGGAAGTCTATAGGTTGTCTAAACAAATTTTTATAAGGGTGTGTACGAGCACTTATTCAGGATATGCAAACTAATGGATGCGCTTCAAGGTTTGATAGGAAGCAAGTTGCTACCACCGTTCGCAGTAAGCCATGACGTTCTGAACATAAATGCACTAAGGAGATGTTGTGTTATTCATCATCGCAGTTTCGCTTCCACGTACACATTTCCATCGAGCGTGGAACGACTGGCGGGAGAAAGACCTACGCCTGTTCCAGAGAGCGGAATTATCCTCTCATGGCATATCGGTCTCAGTATTAGCACTTTTGTGCGACGAAGAAAAACTGCGAAAAGCGAAAAGATAATGAAGGAGGCGAATACAAACGCGGTTCTCTTCATCGTTTAATCAGCCAAAGCACAAATCGTCATTCCGTGCTGCTCGCAAAACTTGGGCAAACAACAAACAGTAAACTTTGTTGCAGCTTGGTATAGCCGCACAACAGACCGTATTTCCACACTGCCAGCACTAAGCCCGCGCCGTGGCTGTGAAATCATGAATAAATGCGCCGAGCACGGAAGGGCGCCTTATTGCGTACTCACATTTTCAAAAGAGTCACGGGTGCTGTCTATACAGAAGCGATTCTATACCGAGGCTGAGGCAGCGGGGGAGGGTCTCCTTTCAGGCTCCCTCTGATAACAAACTCGAATCTGCCGTGACAAAGTAGAAGCGCGCGAAGCTACCGCTGTAGGAGTGAAATAAAAGTAGATTAAGGAATGAAAATACTTAAATACAACCTCAGAAACGAAGCGAATCGGAGAAGAACGTAGGCGATTTCTTCTCCGCAACAAATCACTGACAGATGGAGCGCCCTCTATACCAACGCTGTCGCCAGGAATCTCCTTGCTTTACAGCTTTGCCTTCAGCCGCGTCCTCCTCCTCGTCTTACCGTTCCTTCTCCTTCACGTCCTCTTCATCCCAATTTCTCCATTTGAAAAGGGCGAGCTTTTCTATCATCCACCCTTTTGAAAAAGCCCTTTGCGCCCCGGAGGAGATTCTCTTCGTTTCGGCGCTGAACGAGAAGAAGAATATATAGAGAAGCCTGCCTTGCGAAACACTTCAACTCTGAAAGCTCTGCGCGCGTGACGTGTGAGGCTTTTTTTTTGATGCTCTTCAACAGTGCCAAGGTTGCCAGCCGACGCTCATCTTTTCATCCTCTCTGTAGTGTTTCTCGACGCCTTTCACCGCGCCCTAGTCTGATAAAGTGGCAAGGTAGCACTAGACCCCCCCCCCCCCCCCCTTCTCCCCGACCCCCGGCCTTTCCTGAGACAGAACGCGCTGAAGAGCGGGCTGGGTGTCACGAAAAGAGAACGCGCACCTGGGAGAGAACAATGGTGGACGGAGCTTTATCCGATTCAGTTCTGGAGGGGGCAAGTGTGCACTATGTGTGCCTGTAGGCGTCCCAGGCAGAAAAGCAAATCAACATTTACTGTAGCCCGTGCCACGGACAGGGTGTTCTGTCGGACGTCTGTCGAAGAACTCAGAACGCTCCGTAGTAACACACTCCTGTTGCGCATACTCCGTTGGCACATTGCTTTATTTTTTACCTCAGCTGAGCCACCAAAGTGTGCCCTTGTTTTTAGGTTGTCCATGTGCTTCAGCGCCAGATTAGAAAATACATCTATGTAGCGCACTGGTTTACACAAAACTTGCGCTTCTCTCGTGGAATGAGGAATGAGACATCACTATCTCCGCAATGTATCCAGAAAGCAGCCGTCAGGTACTTGTAAACTCCAAAAGCTAGGCTGCACATCTAGCAAAATAACTTACGTCGTTTCAAAATTAACTAAGAACACTAACGAGAAATAGCACTATTTAAACGTATAATCTTTTTTTTTCCCCATTTCGTACGATGTATCGTGTTTATAAAAGGAAGACGTGCTTTAGGAGACCTTTTCTTTCTTTCGAAACAAAAGGAGCATCCTGCCTCAGGTCGCACTTCATTTGGAGGGCATGCTCTTTAAGAATCCTGCCGTTTTGAAAGTGCGAAATCAGAGAAAGAATTTTTTTGATCAACTTTGTCTCCCCCCTCTTAAACACTTTATAACGCAGTTCGTGCACACTGATGCCACTTAAAAGTTTTACAATCAGTATCAGTGGTCACTCGTCAGCATCTTCAGAGACTATAGTAGACTTGGTTGGAAGGCCGCGATTTGCGGCCTCGTCTCAGTGGCTAAGGCAGTTCACTGTGTGGTAAATCAAGTATAATTCAAGTGGAATTTTTATTTCTAGAGTGTATTCCTTGTCGAGGGAGCGCGGAGGTTGAATTCGATACGCGATGTGCTGCGCTATATCAACCAAACAACGCTCGATTTTTCTTCTGCGCGGCAATTCTTTTGTCAATATTCGTTCTTATTTGCCTTTAACGCAAGCTACTTGCATCGCGTTGTACCCGGTTCTCGCGTTATTCGAAGCTATGTCCTGCTTTGCTTTTGACTGCTTATCTCTTCTTCCTTTTTGCCCACCAGCTGCGCTTTTGAGATTTCGAGATAAGAGCTATTCATGGAAGCGAAGAACGCGCGTACACTCTGATTGATGTGGAACCTCCAAGCTGGCGCCGAGGCCCGTGTAAAGGGTCATCGTCGACGTCCGGTCATAAATTTTTGAGAGGGGTGCGCTTTTTCTCGACGTATAACCGGCATCCCCGACGTACCCTTACCACTTCCCTCTTGGCCCAACTGCGAGATTTATGCCATCAAGGATGGTTAGTATGTATGTATATATAGGCAGGGTAGCTTCCTTATCAGCTGTGGCACATTAATGTCCGTTTCATAATTTCTTCTTTTCTGATTGGTGCCATAGTGCAACCGCGGGCAAATCCAGGGTCCCCTGTAGATGGCACAAAGTATAAAGGAGGCACTAGCTAGGGGCGTAGCCGTTGTCGATCGCCTCTTATTTTAACCCTGCCATTGATGCTCAGTAAAAATTAAAAGTCACTAATAAAAATATCTGTTTAAGACTGCATTAAAGAATCATAGAGCTAGCAGGTAGATTTAATAGTAAAAGTAATGCAAGAAAACCCTACCAGTGCAGAGAATGTCTGTGACGACATGGAAGCCTGCACGCACTTGAAAATTTTCTCTTTAAGGTTCAGTGGGAACTGGCGTAGGATTTGTGCTGGTGTACTGTAGAAATTTGGCGAAAGCCTCCGTGATTGAAGGATGGGAATGAGGGACATTTGGTTCACGAAACAAAGGACCGTGGGTTATATTGGAAACGATGGGTGGATATTTATCTTTTGGAGGCATCGCTGGCTAGACTGCTAGTTGAGCGTGCGTGCCGACGTCTTCTGTACTGTGGTGTGATGTCATTTGCAAAAAGGGAGGCAGGGGCATCATTGTGGCGCATGATTTTACTATTTTGACCTCTACCTTCACACGCGCTTCAGATAAACGCATAGTAAAGAGGACAGTAACAGAAGGGTGCCACAGAAAGCAACGGCAAAAGTAAATGTGAAACAAATAACAAATAAGAAAGCTAGGCGAAAGCGGGCGGAGTGGATGAGGGAATAAACGCGGGTTATGGACATCCTAGTCGAAGTCAAGAGGAAGAAATGGGCTTGGGCAGGACATGTACTGGGAAGGCAAGATAACAGCTGGTCCTTAAGGGTAACGAAGTGGATTCCAAGAGAAGGCAAGCGTAGCAGGGAGCGGCAGAAACTTAGGTGGGCGGATGAGAGTCTGTAGGTATACGGTGGGCGCTGCTGGCAAAGGACAGGGTTAATTGGAGATACATGGGAGAGGCCTTTGCCATGCAGTGGGCGTAGTCAGGCTGATGATGCTGATAACATTAACTGATAAAATTGTATTTAACATACGAACACTTACTTGTCTTAAGTGAAGAACTCAACGTTCTCTGCTCAAGTGTCGCTGTTTTGGTAGAGAGTGAGTGTTTCAGAAATTAATTGCGGAATAGGAGCGACCGCGGTATTTTCTCAAAATTTCGTGGAAACATTTTATTATTTCAACCTCGTTGGAGTAAGCCTCGGCAAGGAAAGGGCATTTTTTCTGCTGGTCAAACTCCCGGGAGCAGTGTCACGAAAGGTTAAGCTATCGAATTTTGCTGAGACCGAGAAAATCCTCGGGCGTCTGTCCTCAGTGTCCCATGAAGTTCATCGTCGACAATTCTCAGGAACCATTATCGCCGTTATCTCGCTATAACGTGTCGGTGCGAGGCCGAAGCGCGAGGTGCTAACAGCGCCCGCCGATTGAATGTCGTCGAGTTCCCGCAGCCAGGTAAGAGCAGTGTCGGTCGGGTTCGGTAATTGCTGTCGGCATTCGCTCTCGCCATGCTTGCATCGCCAGTGCACGGGTCGGGTGGCGTGGACGCTTGCAACGTGACTGAGTGCGCGCTTTGCGAGGCTGGAACTCTTGCTGTTGCGCTGTTCGACCTCTCTTCGGGCAGATCGGGCGGCCCAAAAGGTCGCGTCTTCCGTTTCGTCGTTACGAAACGGATTTGCTTCGCCAGGGCTCTGCGCTCCGGGGACATCGAAGCGCGAAGACTGCTTTAGTGGTGGACCGCGTTCGTGCGATGACGGCCTGAGTTTGTCCCGGTCCTGTCTTTCCTAATGGGCTTTTAGTTGCTACGAAATGGTCGATGGCGAAGGCTTAACGGCTGGTTGGTTCGTTGTTTTACCTCAGGCTAGTTTTTATTTTATTTTTTTCACCCCAGCATGCATGTTGTATACGGCTCGGTGACCCAATTCCGCAGCTCTCCGCTTGAGTGGTAAGCATTATTATTGTTATTTTATTATTATCTTTTATTGAAATAAATGCAGTGCTTTTCAGAGGTGGGTGAACGACCTAGTGAAATTGACTAATTATTCTCGCGTTTCATATGAACCAGTGTAGCAAGTTACACCGCCGCTGTTGTTTATACTTAAGTGCAGCCCTGATCTTTTCATCAAAGGTGTGGTTTTCTAGAAGGAAGAAAATTGTAGAGGGAGATGGAGTGGGAAAAAAAGAAAGAGAGAAAGGAAGAAGGGAAAGAAGAAGCGATAGGAGAGGTCGAGAGGTTAAACCCGGCGTATGTCCGGTCCGTTACTGCGCAATGAAGAAGAGGGATAAAGGGATAGAAATAAGGAAATGAGAGAGAGAGAGAGAGAGAGAGAGAGAGATGCACCACGGCTAAAAGTGCATGCGCAGAAGGGTGCACCAATAAAGGTCGGCTTGAATGGGCTGACTTGAGTACAGCAGCAGCAGTCGACTGGCTTTGTGCACCATCGAACGGTGAGTGCGGTAGAAAATTAAACTTCCCAAAGTAGCGTAGACACGTTCGCGCAAAGGTCCTGCGAACACCTCCTGTTTCATCTCTCAGGTGAAAGGTGATAGCGAAAAAAAATGACACGCACACTGGCAGATGTGTGCGGTGAGCCGATAAATTGATTTGGAGAGTCGAAAAGGGAGCAGCTGAGGAGGAATATTTTCCGAGTTCTGTTCCTGGATAGGCAAGGCTGAGGTGGGAAAGGGAAGAGGGTGGATGCGAAGGGAAGTTCAATCAATATCGTCGGAAGGCCTGAGTAATTTCCTATGCTCGATGCGTTGGTGGCCACGGTTATCTGCAATGGTTTCTTTCGGTTACATTTACTATACTTTTTCCATTTCCTATTTTTTTTTTGGCACCCTTTCATTCGCCCTAATTCGGTGAAAAATAGAAAGAATGCTTGGACGACTGATAAATGCAATACGCTATGTTATGTATGTATATTATGACGAGCGACCCGATACGCCTGAATGGAACAGGAAAAGATTCAGGTTGCCCTGGGGGACTCCGTAATGCATTTTGTTTATATTATTTTCCTTGTTTTCCGCTTGGAAGCGTTAAATCTTGCACGTTAACAGAGCAGTGTTATTGGCTTCGGCGTAAATTATCAGCAGCGGATGGAAGAAAGGCTAATCAAAAGGAAACACAATACGGCAACGAAAGCATGTACTGCAAATCATAGAAACTGCTTATTGGACTCAAAGTTATGTTTTGTCATATGGTTGAATTTGTACAGAGTGATTGCACGTATAAATTTGATATTGAACTTTTGTGACGTTTCTATTAAGGAGTATTAGAAGAAACTGTCTACCTTTTTGTGTCACGACCACCACAACGGTGGCCTTGTGGTTTGATCATCTGCCTCGCATGCGTAAGGTGCGGGGTTCGATCACCAGTGCCTCCGGTTACCCACTGGTGGTACAATGGGTGCGTGTTTTCCCCTGGCCTGGTGCTCGCGGCTTATTCAGGGTGAAATGCTTGGGAAATGGGTCGTTGACCCCGCCTTGAGGAGGAGAACAATACCTTTTTCCATGGCGCTCTTTAGCCCCAGATTCTCTTGCGCCATAAAAAAATCACAATGATCATCATTTTTGTGCCATAAGCATTAAATTTAAGAAGGAGGAGATACACGTCTTTGTCTCGAGTCCTTGTTTTGGTAGTTTCTGACAAAAGTATGCAATATAATTCCACGCGGCACTGTTGGACAAAACTTGCTTGCTTGCCTTGATTTGGTTTTGATGCTTACCCCCCCCCCCCCCCCCCCCCGCCAAAAAAAATAAAAATGAAATAAAACCGAGTGTTCTGAAAATGAAAGGATGCGTTGAAAGCAACTGAAATGTTGCATTGTTCATCTCAAGGATATTAATTTTGATGGACAGGGAGCGTTAATGCAGCTATGAAGTGCTCTGTGTCCGTAATAATAATAATAGTAATATGCAAGCGCAATAAAACATAGCGAGGCGCATGAGAGCCTCGTGAACGTACTATGGTAGGTTCGCTTTGTTGTTAATCTTACTCAGGTATATAAAGCGGAAAAATTTTTATTACACGTGAGGTTAAAAGGATCAGCTCAAGAATTTCACAGAGACGCCAAGACTTTCTCTGGGGTTTGTGGAATCGTCGTGGCTTGCCATTCTTTGCTGGAAAACGAAAATGTCAGTAGGTGGTCTTAGGCAATGGTGATATAGAACCTCCTTAGGAACGTCAGGCGGGTATGAACGAATGGTTTTACTACAGGAGAAAGCAAGGCCTTAAGCAGACGGATAAATTCCAATGTTTAGAATCATTTTCTAGCAGACGGTTACACTGCGAGCAGAAGCTAAAGTTACCGTTAAGGGCAACTGAAGCGATTTTAGAATTCGATGAGTTTAAGGCCTCCGAATGCGAGATGTGTGTAGGTAAAGCCTGCGAAATCGTTTTGCTCTGACTTTTGAAATGGCGGCGTAATCGCCGAATAAAGTCATCGTCCGCGTTCAGGCTTCTCTGAAGTACACAGCGGCGGGCAGAGGCCCCGATAATGATGTCACGTATGACGGCACTACGTTTCCAGCGAAGAAACGGTTATTCCATGGAAGAAAACCGACGCCATCGAAGGTGAAGCTCACGGTGCACTGTTTGGCGCCATCTGACGACGCGCAGCAGCATGAAATTTCGACGATAATGACGTCACTGCCGAGTTTCCTCGCACTCCTCCAACGTAGTGAGGAGAAGCCTAAACATCGTCGTGGTTTTAATCGATGATTATGTCACCATTTTAAATGCTAGTGCAAAAATACTTTGCATGCTTTATCTAGAAGCTTGATAGATTGTAATTCTTGAATAACCTCGAATTCTCAAAAAACCATTTCAGCTTCCCTTTAAGGCACCCCGCATCCTATAGCCATAATTGAAGAGTGCGCAATAACCCAAGAAAACATAAACTTAAGTCAGTGTGACTTCGAGAGCTATGTGAGAGACTGCGCGCCATAATTGTTGGTATTGTCCTTACAGCTTAAGCAGTCTTTTTGCGTCGGTCACGAGCATTAATACGCGGTGACGCGCAGAGGGACGCTGCCTGATGTTGTGTGACGCTTAGAATCATGCCTAAAGCTCAGTATACCTACCTGATGTGCCTCCTTTCCGGGTGAGCGACAAAGCTTGGGTCAACTATGGCATTCGGTCAAAATTAGCGAAGAGGCTGCTTCTCTGCGCCATGAGTGTCCCATAACAATCGATTCCGTTTTGCTCTCAAAAACTCACGCATTGGCATGCCGAGAAATCGTGCCGTGACGCCACATGAACTCGCGAGGTGTGTTTGGCTGACCTGCGTCGCAGGTTTGATTCCCAGCCGTGGCAGTCGAATGTTTTTTTTTTTTGAGCTGAAGTGAAAAAAAATTGGCTGTGGTTTAGCTCTGGTTAAACATGGAGTGACGCGAGAGCTCCGCCGAGGCGCCTACTTATGCAGCTCCCCTCTCTACTCCCCCCCCCCTCCTCCCCACTCGGCATGGGGCATGCGCACAGCTGTTGCAGCTCGGTCGCCGCTGGCAGAAGCAGCTGCTCAGCACCACGTGACCGACCGGCTCAAGGCCACGGCGCCGCCACGGAGCTCAAGGGGCGCCACGCTGAAGGCTGGAAGAGCTGGCGTAGTGTAGCTCTCGCTACAAAAATGGCATGTGAACTAAGATTTCAGTGCACGCGAAACAACCCGAGGTGTTCAAAGTTAACTTTGAGCACTTCTCATAGCCCGCTGCGTTTGTTGCCTTCTCCCGTAAAAATCCACTACTGTCGAAGACAAATCCAGACGAAGACAAGTCCTCTTGTCGAAACGTTGGCTCAAGCAACCTGAGGTTTTCCCCTCCCCTGTTCATTTTGTGATCGCCAAGGACCATCTACCACACCCTCTCTCTACCATGGACTACTGTCGAAAGTTCACTTCACTTCGCCTCACTCCATGATAAACAGCAGGCTAAATATAAAACGCGAAAGGCGGCGAGTGTCTCGTCAACTTTCCACTTGTGTACGGAATGCCCGCGGAAGTCTTCGGAGCACGGAAGCTGCGGTAAAGCTTGGCGTCTTGGCAGTCTAAGGGTATAGCCACAAACTAAATTGCGTGCTCTGCTTTTCTGTGCGCGACATGCACAGTGAACCGCTCAGTGTCAGTGCGCGAACGCAAGCAGAAAGCCCTTCCTTAACCCTCGTGCTCTGAAAACCTCTGCTTGCTCCAGCAATTCACTTGAATGAAGATCTTGCGAGGATTCTCACCGCACACGGCGAGAATCGGCCGCTTGCTTTGAGGTATCGAGTCTTGATGCTGAATGCCCCATAAGCTTCCCTCGGAATGATAACTAAAGGTGCAATTTTGGTCGCGTGCTTGGTTTAGGACATCTGACAGGTTCATTTAATGTCACATTATACTTGACACTAAGTGGATGTAACAGAGAACATCGCACGTCATCGAGCAAAGCGCCGCAGCATAAACTTAACAAAGCATAACGTCCATATAATAGCAGAGCGTATACCGTGATGCCGCAACACAGCACAAAGCAACGAGACAATGCGACAACAAGGAAACACACTTTCTAACCTAATTATGTCAGCTCCAGTGAGCAATAATGAATGAAGCGTCGAGTTTCGGTGCCGCTGCGTAATTGTAAACGTCAGGAGACGGCGGCGAACGAGTTGTGCCTTGACAGCGATTGCTGTATTATTAATAAACGGAGTATTGCTTCGTTCCTCGTTCTCATTCACTTTAATGGTTAACGTGCGGGTCCAGGGAACGTGCGAAAGAGGCTGGCACGTCTGGAGTAATTGCTTTGCCACACACACGCACGCGTACACCCACTCTCACGCACAGGGCGAAGATTGGAGGCACGTCCAACCGTCAGCCCGACAGCATCGAGCGGGGCCTATAAGCATGCCGCTGCCGACGTGCGGCGCGCGCGTCTGTAGCGTGCTGGACGCATACGGTATGTTTACCTCACCTTTTCTCAGGACCCTGCGTTTGTTGCGCGTTTGTTGCACAGTGTCTTGACGCGAGACTGAAAGAACGTTAACATCTTCCGAGGGGAATCTGTTATATTTCCTGCCGGGAAGGAGAACGGATTAATGTTCGCGTGACGAGTGTGTCGTTTCGGCAGGAAATAGTATTTTAGCCTGCAGCGCACCTAGCGCCACCGTATGCCACTACCATCCGCCGCTGAAGACATCCGCCGCAGATGGCCTCGAGCATGCCTCGAGGGGCCTGGTGCGCCCGCACATAGGTCAGATCTGGCTTTTCCGAGACATCTGCGCATGCGCCGTTGGCGGATGGCGGCAGACTTTGCGCACACGTACTGTTGCGCCTACAGTACACAGATTGAAGGTGCACAGTTCCAGTGGCGACATCTTGTGAGGCTTTCGGCTGTATGTTGTATGGAGGCATGTATTGGGTAATCATTCTTTACAGTAACGTGAAAATGAACTCAAGCCGTTTTTAACTAAAGGGGAAATAACTCCTATCGTGGTGAACACGAGTTATGCTTTTCTCGCGGTTTGATGGTTTTGTTGCTGGTTCAGGCATCAGTTCATTTTCTCTTGCCCATTTTCCTCTTACAGTTTTCCCATAGTGCGGTAGTGAATTAAATTTATAAAGGTCAAAGAATACCCCAAAGTATTTTCCGTACCGCTGCGCCTCTTCTTTACGTCTCGGCATAAGGAATTACAGGGGCGACTGTAGTATGCGAACGCGCGGATAGGACTTTACTAGGGAGTTTTAGCGTAGCGCAAAATACGAAATACCGCTGACACTAACGACTTGTTTTTATATACCCGGTGCAGAACTTGCTTGCCCCTCCTCGCGTTTTAAGTGTACGTTACATACAGCGCGCGAAAAAAAAATACAGTTCCCAGTCACTACGTAATGGCGTAATTGTCTCTAATGTCTCTGTGCGTTGCGCCGTCTCTTATGTAGGATGTTGCGCCAGCAGATGCGAGCGAATTCGCTGGATATGGATCGCATCATTGTCAGCATGAAAAACGCAAACACAAAAACAAAGCAAACCATCAAAACCTGCAACTGAGGGTTAATGATGCGGGGAGACCGTTAGTGAAACCGAATGTGGTACGGTAATATACAGCTGTCTGTTTTCTAGCCATTTTTTCCCCGGTGCATAATGCACATTGCGCAGCTGCGCAACCAGCCACTGGGACAAAGTCGCCCCCCGCGCCCCCCCCCCCCCCCGCGCGCACTCACT
This sequence comes from Amblyomma mixtum, assembly GCF_055824585.1. NCBI lineage: Eukaryota > Metazoa > Arthropoda > Arachnida > Ixodida > Ixodidae > Amblyomma > Amblyomma mixtum. Next base: position 6,638,980 of record NC_143013.1, read on the forward strand.
CACTCACTCACTCACTCACTCACTCACTCACTCACTCACTCACTCACTCACTCACTCACTCACTCACTCACTCACTCACTCACTCACTCACTCACTCACTCACTCACTCACTCACTCACTCACTCACTCACTCACTCACTCACTCACTCACTCACTCACTAACTCACTCACTCACTCACTCACACACACACACACACACACGCGCACACGCACACGCACACACACGCACACACACACACACGCACACACACACACACACTTGGAGGAGAAATTCTAGAGACCCGTGTACTGTGCGATGTCAGTGCACGTTAAAGAACCCCAGGTGGTCGAAATTTCCGGAGCCCTCCACTACGGCGTCTCTCATAGCCTTAGTCGCTTTGGGACGTTAAACCCCACAAACCAAACCAAACCAAACCAAACCAAACCAAACACACACACACACACACACACACACACACACACACACACACACACACACACACACACACACACACACACACACACACACACACACACACACACACACACACACACACACACACACACACACACACACACACACGCACACACGCACGCACGCACGCACGCACGCACGCACGCACACACACACACACACACACACACACACACACATCGTGACATCGTTTCAATGAGTGCGATGTGCGAAAAATCCCCGAGTGATCAAGATTTCGTACAGCGCTCAGCGGTGCCACTGATTATATTGCCCTATATTTCACACGTAGGGAAGAGTCTCAGAGGGTTCAAGAGTATCGTTACATGTGGTTCTGCAGTGTATACATCTAATAGTCGAGTAAACGACAGGAGTCACTGCTATCATAGATACTGTGACAAGTGCTCGCTGCTTGAATCGAGAGGCGTGGAACTGACACGCCTGGAGACTATATAGACACAGTCTTTGGTAAGAATACGTACACACTGCAGAGTAATCAGAGCCGGCGGGTCATCATACGGCTCGCAGTGACATATTGTCACATCCCGAAGCCCCGTTGAGCTAGCAGTGCCGCACTTCCCAATCTGTAGGGCTTCGGAACTGTGGGCTACTTGTACAGTTGAGTTCCTGCGTCGTGGCCAGCCGCAGCCATGTGTACTCGTGCGCCGGCCTGGACATCACAGCTCAAACTGCGCGCAGGAAGGCGTCTTGTAAACATGGATGTCAATTGCGTTGAAAGTGTAGTGCCCGGCCTCAGTGCTTACACCATAGCTGTCTAATCCCGCGTCGATACTACAAGTGTCCTCTTCGGCAATCGCGCACCTGGAAAAATCGTCGCCTATTTTCGGACGCACGGACACTGACCGCGCGGAACACGCTTGAAGCGTTGCCGAGACAGCGGCTTGCCATCCATTTGGGAGGACGAACACCGCGCGGAGGTCGTCCCATGGGAGACCGCTCTTCTGAAACCTGCCGGAGCGTGTGAGGGAGCTTGATAGGGCTCACCGAAGCGAGGCATACTCTCGTCTATACGAAAGAAGGCGGCACGCTCCGGCATTGTATTGGAGACCGTAGAGAGTGGCCGGCATTGTCTGCCTTCATTAACGTGATTGCCTGCGTAGTGATGCATAGGCACGCGGAGGGCCCTCAATGTATATACGGCTGCCCGTGAGGCGCTTTCGCGTTGATTGCGGGTGATCGGCGCCGCTGGCGTGACGTGGGCTACGCCGACTTTCTTTAGACGTGAAATGGGCCTTGCTGATTTTCTTTTGAGTGTGACATGGTCATCGTTGACTTTCTTCGGAGCGTGAATCTGGCCCTACCGACTTTAGGTTTGAAATGAACCATCCCGACCTTCTTTGGGTGTGACGCGGCCATTGCGGACTTTCGAGCGTTATTTAGGCCTTGCCGGCTCTCTTCGTCTAGGCGAGAAATGCACTTTGCTGGCTTTATTTTCAGCATGACACAGTCATTGGTGACTTTCTTTTGAGCATGAATGGGGCCTTACCGACTTTCTTTAGGCATGAGATGGATCTTGCTGACGTTCTTTTGAGTGTGAAATGGTCATTGCTGACTGTCTTTTGAGCGTGAAGTGGGTTTTGCCGAATTTTATCTGAGCGTGATATCGGTCTTGCGGGCTTCTATTAAGCGTGATTTACTACGTCAACGGAGAATAAGTCCACGGGACAGCCGATTCAAAAGACAGGAATTCAGACCCTGCGCCGATGCCTGTTGAAGTACATGATAGTAAAGGCTCGATCCTCGCGGGGAACCACCGCAGCAGAAACAAAAACAACAATTCAAACAAAATAAACAAGAACAACAACGTCGAGAGCGAAAGAAAAAAAAAACCGGAACTGAACAATATAGAGACGATAGCTTCGCGGTAGGAAAGGTGACGACAGGGATGATGATGAGAACTTTGTGTATGGGTTTATATTTAATGAATGACGACCGCCGCTGTCAGCCTAATCAGCTTCATGCTGTGTTCCATAACTTCGAGCAACGGGAAGAGCTCTGCTAGTTTTTTTTCGTTACTTGATTAAAAAATTACCTCGCGCGGAGTTACTCAGCGTGCTTGGTTAGAAGAGTGCGTCATTTACTTCAGCGCCGAACCATGGGTCCTCGGTCTTGAAAGGCGGCTTAATCCGGATTACGGTGCCCTAGGAATGAACCTCCTGTTTTTGAGCAGAGGACGAGGAGGAAAATAAAAAAAGAGGGGGGGGGAGGGGAAGCAAGACAGGGCAGGCTTATATTGTTGGAAATTTCTGATTGTGCAAGCTTCCATGCGTGAAATAATGGCGGTATAACGTCGCGGACCTGTTTCCAGATCGGTATAAATTACCGGCGATCATCGCGCTGAGTGCACGTTCGTTGTAGTAGGGTTAGGCTGTGATCAAAAGAGATGAACTATGGCGCTCGCACCACACGGCTGCGGGATAAGCTGCTGATGCGGAAAGAACAGCTTATTCTGTTCAGTAAAACAATAACAACAACAAGATTGTTAAAGAAAATTAATTTCTCTATATACCGGCCAAGTGAGTGGAAAGTTTTTTAGCCTTAAGATATGGTGACGCGTTTTTCAGAGAAAGTTGAATAATTTAGTGCTCTCCCTTCGGCGGTGTTGTTCGTTAGAAATGCAAGAGTTTCTGAGTGAAGTGAAAAATATTTCTTGGGAAGAATATAATTTTCGTCGAGACAAAAGAAAGAGTAAAATACAAAAGACAAAAAGAATGTTGTGCATGTTTTACACGTAAGAGAAGAGGAACGACAGGTTGTAGAAAAAAAATCATTGCGGAAAGGCCCTGTTACGCCCTTTAAAAGACGCCTGGAACGGAGAGCTGCTTTCGTTAAGAGACCATGGCGCCTATTTGTTTAAGAATTCTTTGCACTCATGAAGCGGCAAAAGCTAATGTCTTTTGATAGTAATATTTGCGTGTACGCTGTTATTTGCTGTAATTTTAAGAGTGCTGATATTCACTAAGTTTCACTATTTTGGAATCTAAATTCCTGAATTATGTTCGCCTATAACAAAACTGTTGTTAAAACTGAATCAGACCCATCGGAGTGTTTAATGCACTGGAAATTGACATTCTAATTTACGTGATTAAGTTTACTAGCTGCAAAGGTAATGCTGATGTTGAAGTTTAATATCCGGAATCAAAATGTAACTTATCGGTAAAGTTAAAATCCTTGATTTTTCGCATTAAACGTTCCGACTTATGTTCGTAGAACATTTGTTCTCATACCTTAGATAGAGGTTTGCAAAACAGAATTTCAAAATCTCGGAAACAAGTAATTTGTGCCAGAGGTATTTTTCACTAAGGAGCGTGAAGTGAAACTCATGCTTTCAATGTCCAATAGGTTTTAACTTGCTCGTTTGTATGCAGTTAGTTTCGTTTAAATAGATTCTACGGATGCCAAGCAATTTCTGGATTTCCGTCTATTCAAATAAGAGTCCCCGCTGTGAAGCTTAAGGTCGTCAATGTTTATAAGATGCAATAATAAAAAATGTGCTGCTTATTGCCAACACAAAATAGAAATACAGGGTGTTACAGGCCAGTCAATGCATACAAGACAATGGCAGGAACTTGCTGGTACGTTGGTATGCTCTTCAAATAAGAAACGACGACGACGACGACGACGACGACGACGACGACAACAACAACAACAACAACAACAACAACAACAACAACAACAACAACAACAACAACAACAACAACAACAACAACAACAACAACAACAACAACAACAACAACAACAACAACAACAACAACAACAACAACAACAACAACAACAACAACAACAACAAGAACAAGAATAATGCTGCCAAGCATATGCGCAGTTTAACAGTTTATACGCCTAAACATTAATGTCTAAATCTAGTCCGATAAAAAAAAAAACAAAGTCCTTTACTGCGTGCCTGCTTTAATGGGCACCCAACTAGCCGATTAACCTGCTCATTTGTTTGCTTTTGACAGAGAGAGAGAGAGCAAGAGAGAGACAGAGGAACGGAAAGGCAGGGAGGTTAACTACGCGACACCCGGTACACTACCCTCTGTGCTGCCAACCTCCAGAGCCGCTTCTAACCCAAATTGCAACCGAAAATTCCCTAGATTTCCCTAAATACAAAAAATAGTGTTAAATTATGACAAAAATGTATATTTATGCGTAGTTAAGTAGCAAGTTTTATCATGCAGCTACCCTATTACCAGACGACGGTAAGCAAATTAGCTGTAAATTTGAAATGAAGGATCTGAAACGAAGAACTTCTAAATGAGGCTACAAGATAAACCTTAGCACTCTTGTGAAGTTACAAATTAAACGCTCTATATATATCGCGTATGTTTTTTTTTTCACTGTACGCAAGATATCAGTAAACATGCATCGACATGTGGAATTAACTGATTTTTTTTCCCTCATGTTATGTCGGTTTCGACTTCAGCCGAAGAATACTACGTAAAAAATGCCTGGAGGTCGCTTGGGGAGTGAACGGAAACTGTGATATGAAATCTGCTTCTCCATTTGCTGCGATTGCTCTAGAGGGTGGCTGACGTAACGGTTTGAGTCAATTAAAACAATGAAGCAGTGATTGTTACAGCTTTTGTATGCCTCATGTGACCTCAACTCACTTTGTTCGTCGTGGTGGAAATGGGAATTATGGTTTATGATTTTGGAGAGTCTAACGTCCCAAAGCGACCCAGGCTATGAGGGATGAACTAGTGAAAGGCTCCGGAAATTTCGACCACCTGGGGTTCTTTAACGTGCACTCACATCGCACAGTTGGGCCTCTAATATTTCGCCTCTATCGAAATTCGACCGCCGAGGCCGGGATCGAAGCCTCGTTTTTAGGGTCAGCAGCCGAGCGCTACAACCACTCAGCTACCGGGGCAGGTGAGCTGGGAATTGTTCCCTTAGTTAGACTAGCTAAGTTTTCCAACACGGCGCTCCTTTATAAAAAAAAAATGGCGCCCTTGTTCTTCCCTAGTTATCAAAACAAACATGCAGATATGCTTACTAAATAGGAATTTCACGTCGTGCAGCGAGATCCAAATACAGTGTGAGGAAGGGGCGCGCGTGTTGAGGGAAGACGGTGGCGTGCCAGATCACAGCAGCGGATGGCACTGGCCACGTCAGAGACCATACACGTGCGACTACGTCCTTGTGAATGCTGGTTTACATGCATGCAAGCGATTGAAAATTGAGCAGCGCAGCGCGGCGAAAAAATTTTAACTCGTTGGAACATCACCGCTCTGACTGCTCACCATGATGGCTCCGAAAAGCTTTTGCGCCGCATCAACAAAGCGTTTTCACTTCCATGTGAAACAGGCTTTACTCGAGCGAGCGGCGGTTTGTGGCGGCCTCCGTCAGTTGTAGAGCAAAAGAAACGAAAACTGGTACTGTCTTCACAATTTCAGAGGGAAAAAAAAGAACTCTCCGAGCAAATAAAATTTCCCTTGATTATACAAAAAATCTCTTTTCCCCTAAATTACGTCCAAATTCCCTAGATCTAGGAGAAAATCCCTAGGGCTGGCAGCACTGACTACCCTACTCGGGGGGAAGGGGAGCAATGAAATAAAAACAAAAGAAAAAGAGGAGAGAGAGAGAGACAGAGAGAGGGAAAGGCAGGGATGTTAACCAGAAAGGATTCCGGTTGGCTACCCTGCACAGGGGAAGGGAATGAGGGGAATTAAAGAGGAAAGAGAGAAGTAACGGGAAATAATCACAGTCTGTCAATCAAGGCAGTCGCTCTCAAAAAGCGAAAAAGTGCCTTGTAAGCCTTGATGGCAGTTGACTGTTGTGGCCACGGACCGAGGATCTTGGCCTCTGTGAAAGGGCGAGGGTCCAGGCGGTCCAGAGCACATCGCAGCTTATGTCTTTCGGCTGCAAAGGCAGGGCACTCACACAAGATATGGGTGATTGTCTCATCACAGGCGGAGTTCACACAAGAAGGGCTGTCGGCCATCGCGATCCGGAAAGCATACTTATTCGTGAAGGCAACACCAAGCCACAGACGACACAGTAGTGTTGCTTCACGACGCGCTACATTACACGGAAGACGGAGGCGCAGTCCAGGGTCCAAAGTCCTGAGGCGACGGTTGCACAAATGGATGATCAGAAGGGTATAGAGGGTAGGTTACACATGGCGCACACTGAAAGTTTGCAGTTTGGAACTCAAACCTGAGTCCCTGAGTTCCTGAGTTTGCTTTTGAGACTTTTTTCGTTCGTAGTATCACCAGCATGCCGAAGCCACCAGGGCGCTCAGGATGAACTTCGCAAACCGTTCAGAGGTTCAGTTATCCTTCACCAAACAACTGTGGCGCCACCATCGCCGCTAATAGTTTTGCGTGTTGAAAGGCACTCGCACCGAATGTTTAACGTAGCAGTACTGAAAAACAGTTTGTTTTTATTATGCAGTTATTTTGAATGCTTATGAAATCAACGTCCCTCTCCCAATGACGCTATAGTTATACTCGTGTACGTTGAAGCTGTGAGCTTCCGCGTGTTTTGTATGTCTAACAGCACTGGAATTCTGGCATTCTTGTGATTTTGATTTGACTATGCTTAATAAGTTCCCTACTAGTTAAATAACTCGTTGACGATAACATCGCTTTAGTTATTATCTTGCATTGTGTAACCGTGAGCTCACCGGGTTCTAGAGTGCTTCCTGCTGCCGTTCCAAGACCTTCTTAAACACGACAGAGTTCCGCGCTTTGTCTGTTAAATCGATCGACTATCGACTCGGAAAAAAAAAAAAACCTTCAAAAGGCTACTCTGACCTCTAAGGCTATAAAAGACGCTTGTCGGTGGCAGAATGCAAAACAACTTGAATGCTTTGATTTCATGTTTTACTTAAAATGGGAAGTATTCTCTGGAAAGAGTTAAACTGATACAAGTGTATCTTTACCATTGTATCTTTTTCCATTGTAACTTTATATTGTAAACCATTGTATCTTTTGGAGTAGTACCTGCGTAGCAGTTATGCACTTGGTGGTTTCATCTCAGCCGTCCATCATCATCCACTAAGCTGCGCCGCTGGCACTTTGTCTTATTTAATTTTCTTTAATATTTACATAAAATGCCCTGTTTTAGTCGACCTAGTTACAATAATCTAAATGAATCTGCCCACGTTTCAACGGGGTAAGCATAATTTCAAGTGAATTAAGCTTCCCGTCGAATTATGTATCACAAGAAAGAGCATATGTGCATGGTAACGTCCGTGCCGATGCCCGAAGAATATTTCGGAACAAGAAAGCCTCTGTGTACTTCCTCGCACGGCTTGAAGCACCAAGAAAAATTCTTTTTTTGTTGTTGTTGTGGTCTCCGTGTTGCGATATTTTTCACGGATTTATGAACTTACGTACAGCCTTTGCCGAAAGTTTAGAGAGTCCAAGGAGGTGTTTGCGTCCTTTCCGTGCCGTGTGGCTCGCTATGCATCACCAAGTTCCAAATCTCTTGCAGGTGAGAGTAATCCGCTTCTTCACCCCTGCAACGCCAGGGCTGCCACAGACGCCACCGTTAGGGCTGTCTTAAAAGCACCCCACTGCAAAGCTTAGAAACTAACCATTTTGGCTCCTTACTTTTGTCAAACGCTGTACATCTATGTACAGGGTCCGTCAAAACTTCCAAGGCCACAGGGTTTGCTTTTGAGCAGCAAAGTCGGCCTGTTGAGATACCCTCGAAGCTCAAAATATCTGTAGAGAATAGAAGAAGGATCGTTCTACCATCTGAGAACCTCGATAGCTCTATCGGAATCTTAAGTGCCAGGACATACCGATGAAAAGCGAACCATGTGGCCTGGGAACTTTTGACTGACCCTGTACATTTACAGTACCTGTCATACTTACGGGGAACACGGCAATGCGTGGCCGCCGCGTTTGCGAAGCGTTGCCGCCGACAGCCGGCGAGAATCAGCGGCAAAGGCGTATGCGCAGTAAGCGTGGCCGGCTACTCTTTCCGCGCATGCGCCTGGCGCTGCCCATTCTCGCCGGCTGTCGGTCGCAGCGCGTCGCGAAGCGCATCGGCTAGGCGCTGCCGTGTTCCCCGTAAGTATGGGACGTACTGCACACCCTTGGTCAAAGCTTGCCAGGTCACATGATTTGCTCTTGAAGCATGTAGTGGGGCACTTAACGCAGCCATGATTCTACAAATTTGCGGAGGATGAGGAGTGCGCTCCTCCGCACTCCTTCGAACCTTCCAAACTTTCGGGGCCCCCAGTGATGGTTCGACGGCACATCTTGCGGCTTGGAAACTTCTGAGTTGAGGCCCATGTGCACACGCATATTTATTGTCAGAAATGCACACGGGAACAAGGTTTGTTGCATGACCGCGTTGTGGGGCTGTTTCGGCTTTTCTACAGAAGTCCTAAGCTTTGGAGGGGCGATGACAATAGTTTCCTTCAACTTTGTGCGATTCCATGCGTCAGCGGAGCTAAACGAGCCATGCTTTACGGTGCAACATTTAACGCGGTGGCCTGTATATTTTTACGAAAGCTGTGAAACGTACGCATAGCGCGGACGTTCAAACCATCTGAATACTGACATATTTAAATGACCCCGGACATATCCAAGCCATTCCTTTGATCACTATTGAATGAAGACATAAAGCCAAAACTCTTTAATAACAAAAACTTCGCCAAAACTTCTGTACCAAGAATAACTAGTGTATAATGTTCAACTAAGATTATGTAAATGCTTCCGACATCTTGCAAAGCCCATAACTATTGCGTGATCAAATAATCATAGTCAATGTACTGTATGTCACATTTATTACCATTTTTATTCAATAACTACGTATAACTATGTATGTATAGCGCCATAACTACTTTATAATCAAATAGGCAAATTGGGCACATTTTAAATTTTTCTGAGCATTTTAGTTTAATATTCCTACTTTGTATTTAGTTCAACAAGAATTTCGATTTTTTTATTTAAATAAACTACAAGTGCGAGTTTAAGAATTCTGTGAACGCCCTCCAACCTGGCCCTTCCTCGGCAGCTAGCGCTGAAATAATCACCTTTTTTCCTCAATCAGTCAAATCAGTTTGATTCAGACGGGTAGTAAAAAATACATGCGAATCATCCGGGCCCTTAGCCTTCTCGGCTAGACTTGGGCCCATGCAGGAAATGAAAAGATAATTATTGTGAGACAACTTAGTATTGTACATCAAATTCATGTACAACAGTTATGCAGTAGTTATATACAAAGAAAAGCAAAATACTCAAGAGATTATACAACAGTTACAAGAACAAAAACTGATATGCATGTACGAAAACCGTGTTTAAAGTCATTAAAACCCCTGGATCTTTTAAAGGGTAGCTTAAAAGGGCTACTGGCTACTGTTAATCTGCAGCAGATTGATACAGCGCGAGCGAGTCGGTCCGCAAGTTCTTCAATCGGAGCCGAAGACAGGACATTACGACCTTGTTTGCTGGCTGACGCGTGAACAAGGATGACTGCATATCAGAAGCGTATTTCGAATTTTGGATGTGTTCGCTAAATGTTGAATATAGAAGTACGTTCCTTGATTGGTGACTGCATCGCTACCTCGTAAATACGAGGTAATTTTGTTTTAAATAAAGGAAAGAAACACAGCCACTTGACCAGGCAATGATCTACTGCGCATAAATACGAAAAAAAAAACTGCCGAACATTTTCGAAATTAACGAGGAATAACAATTAATACAATAATACAAAAAATGACTGTGCAAATCAAAGACGCATGCTGATTTCATTGCGAAAGCAACACTACGCGATTCGCCGAGCATTTTCGCGAAGCTGACGAGAGGCCATACTGCGCATGCGCGAGGAGCAGTGACGTCACATGGCGCACAGCTGGCGCGCCGCCGCCGTCGCTGCGCGGGTGACTCAGAGGTGCCGCCGCCGCGCTCGCCAGTTGCGCATGCGCAGTAGCGGCGCATAGCTAGCTGTGCCGGGGCCGCCGCCGCTGCCGCGCGCTCTCCATCGCCTCTCTCTCTCTCCTCGTTGCTTTCGAAATCCTCCAGATTTAACCAGAGCTAAACCACTGCCAGTTTTTATTTTAGTGTGTGCACTAATCGTGCAAGTTCCGTTACAGCAAGAGCTTCCTCGTTCAAACCGCGTTACCGGATGTCAAAAGAAATGCGAACGTGAGCCTCCGCGAACGATCCTTATGGTCGGTGACATTTTGCCGAGTTGCGCTCGTTCGTAGCTCACATTCTGAGCTTGCCTGGCACTGAAGGCTCGTACACTATTCGGGTATCGGGAGGGGAAAATTGCCTAGTTCACCGCGGGCTACGCGTGCATATTTGCATCGTCGTTAGGGCGGCATTATTCGCTGGTTACACCGACGTTTTCTTCAACCACACGCGCACACCGCAACATCTTCGCTAACCCGCGACGCGCTCTAACTCGCTTACTCAGGATGGGATGATGCGTACGAATCGCATAAAAGGCGGCGGTCGGCTTCGAAGATTTTGTACTGATCAGCAAATATCGTCTTATACAGGAAGCGCAACGTACTGGATGCGCTCGTCCAGAACAAAAAGAAAAGGGAGAAAGGAAAACGCTCGAATATATGCTAAAAGAAAAAGGAGTCGCGACATCATTAAGCCTCCGAGAACGCTGACGCAACGCGAGTGAAGCATAGCATGCACGATGCAAAATGTGCAGAATTCGGTTTCACGTACTCGCCGGAGCGAGCGCTAAACTGAAAGGCTGCCCGGAAAAGGTTCGTTTTCATTCCGGAAATCATACTTCTGCGTTATCCGTTCTCATAAACCGGTTTCAGGGATGCTTCTTTAGGTATACCATGTAGGAATAGCCTGTGCGAGGGTACTTTTCGTAGAAAACGGCGATGAAATGCGTTGAGGTATAAAGAACAAAAGGCTGAAAATTGAGTGCAAAAAGAGGGATAAGTCGGAGCCTGGTTGTATGGAAGGGACCCTTCCGAAAGCCCTGTAGATTTTCTTTTTTATTAAATGTAAGTTACTGGCTTTCTTTTATTAGTTACGCGTATGAAAAATTGTAGTCGGGTCTAATCATTGCTCGCGTACTGTTAATCTTTAGTCGTTGTTTTTTTTCCTTCGCTCTACGAAATCTTGTGTAGCCAAACGCAGCGCAAAATGAAGATCGTGAACACATTCACACCTTCTGAATGAAATTACTGGCTTCCGCTGTAATGCATTAGTATTGGTCTACGAGTTCACCGCTGGTCTAGTCGTTTTGCCAGAACACCTCCAACTTGTACGTGAAGGCGCACCGACAACTGCGGAGTAAATAGTTAAGCGTAGTTACGAGCTGCCTCGTTCATGGCACAGATGAGCCTTATTTTACCGGCTAACCCGATAAAAATCGTGCTTCATTAACGTTAGGCCTAGTCTCATGTCTGACTTAGGCCTAACCGTTAGGCTTAGCTTCGTGAAGCCTCAATAGGCTGCTACAGCGGTCGCGCAGTCTCTTCACAAAGGGCTTCTGTTGTGCAAGCTTTGTTCTCTTGGCACTAACAAGCTGCACGTGCTGCGAACCATGCCATCCACCTTGTGCTTTGTCTCAGGTCCGCCTTCAGTAGCACGTTTTTTTTGTTCATACGCGCGAGAAATTAAGTAAGGAGAGGGTAGCTGTACAATTCCGATTGTCGAATCATGAGAGGGCTTCCTTGTTAAAGCATCCCCGCTCGTTCACTGTCGCGGAATCCTGCATACCGCGTCGTCTGTATTCCCTCTATTCATCTGGCCTTGTTATCGGCACTAATTCGGCCTAATTTGGTGGACCGTAGCAATCTTCCTGCATGTCCCCCTTTTCCCCTGCTCGCTGGGCGAATTAATTAGGTCCTCGGCCGATTCCGCGGGAGAAACTTGCTACGCGAAAGTCTCGCGTGTTCCCGAGCACTTAGGCGTTATTGGAGGGGGTGCCGGAAATTGGTTTCTGCCTTGTACCTTTCTTCGTCATAATTCCAGCGGCCGTGTGTTATTTTTGTGCATCGGTTCGGTTTCCGCTTGATTGTATTTCGCGGAGGCTAGTCTTTTTGCCATTGCCGCGACGTGTGCGGCGCGAGGTAAAAACAGCGCCATGGGCCGCGCAGTCCCCCCCCCCCCCCTTCCTTTCTTCCACTCTCTAGTTTTGCACTTACGGTGATTCCGCTTTGTTGTCTTCTTATAAGTGCCCTTTTCACAAGGGGTACCGGTATATGAAAGGATCAGACCGATAGAGAAAAGGAAGCGCACCAGCGAGTAATTTTCTATGATTATCTCTGGCGTTACTGTTACTTCTCGTGCTGATTAGCTGACAGGCTGACTCACTTGTCATCCTGCGAACACCGTGTTAGCTTTCGCGCCCAGTCGTCGGCTCCGTTGGGTTCATTACAGGAAAGTGGTTAGCTGTGCCTGCTTTGCTTTCAAGTTTACGTAGACCGGGACAAGCGTTTCTCTTGCAATCTCCGGATTAGCAGGAAAGTACACTCCATTTTTTGAAAGGGAGTGCGATAGGGAACACCTTAGTCCCTTTTTACTCCTTCCTGTTCAGAGTGTAGCCTACTCCGCTGCACAGGACCTTTACCTCCTGCCATGGAATCTGAGTGATATGCGAGCAAAATAATAGACACCTTTAGCATACCGTGTACCGTGTTACCGCTACCGTTACCGGAGTACCGGGAACCCGCCCACCGGCGGTGATTACGCGCTGATTGGTTCCGACGCTGCGGGCGTGAGCACAGCTGCCGGGTATGTGGCGCCACCTAGCGCCGTCAAGGCGATCTGCGCATGCGCATTGGCTGCGCGTTGGCTTCCGGTACTCCGGTATCGGTAACGCTAACACGGTACGCGGTATGCTAAAGGTGTGTAATAACGTGTTTAGGAGTAGCAATCATTTTTACCTCACTGCGAGACGAAATGAGAACGAAATGGAATCGGAATGAAATCCTTAACGAAATGCGGAATGAAATCCCTCGGTCTGTGTGGATAACGGAGCCGCACATCACCACACACACATGCTGTAATAAGGCCTACAATTACAGACGAAGTCACGCTCAAATCTCTTCGTGCGATCATGTGTGCTCGGCGATGTGTGTTAACAAACGGCGCTTTGTATTCACATGGACTCTTTTACTTTGAAGAGATAATCTTATAGGCTCGCTACACTGTTGTGGTCCTTCAAGCGTTTCATGACAGCGTGGAAAACTGCTATTCCCATGCGCACTGTGTATTGTTGGCACCGGAAAACTCAAGCAAAGGCACGTGTCTCGTTATAGTGAAAACATCCATGTGACAGTCCTCGTAAGATATATTTTTACACCAAAACTCCGGTAACAATGCCTGAATGTGCCGGCGAGCCGCCTACGCAACGGAGCGAAGCGTGATCTTGCGCCTGCAGACTATTTTTACTACTGGTTCGCGGCCCCGCCGCAGCGTGGCGTCGATTCCGTGAAAATTGCCAACACGAGGTCTCTTCTGTATGTTATCAGTACAGGCTGGTAAAACATGCAGCTGTCTTAATATGTGTGCATGTGGTTCCTCAAGTCGTGAATCCAGAAATCCGCGTTGCTAGCTGATTCTTCAGCCGTTCTAGCTATTCCGCCGATTTAGTTCAGTCTTAATGCTTCTCTTTATAATTAATTAGCTGAACGCCATCCTCATGCTCGTCCGCCATTATTCGCCAGCTAGATCGCTCATAAACCAGCTCATATGTGCATTCGTGCACTCATACCTTCATCTCACGATCCGGTAACGATAGATGAGGTCCCTAGCTGTGCAGTTTCTCAAATCTTATTCACATGGTTAATAGCTCAGGCCTTTTATCCCATCGTCTCAGTTCCTTAAGTTCCTCATTGACTTCCTCAATGACCACAGGCCGCCTGTGCGCAAGCATCGCTATCGTCTCTTTGGGGAGTTCCTCGTGTTAGAAGCGGCGTCTGGTCGCATCCTTGAACGTGGCGGTTGTCTTCTAAAGGTCTCTATGGGCTTCTCACTTCGAGTGTCACGTGGCTGATGATATAGCGCCTGTACAAACAACGATTCGCACGTTGAAGAGACAATAAATAAGGCGGAGGCGACAACCACCGGCAGCTTAGGTGTGCGGAAAGAAACCACGCAGTCTTTATGTTCTTGATGTACTACTGCGGCCTGGGATGCATAGAAGCGCCGCCTGTATGGGTCTTTTGGAACATGCACCTGTTCAGGTCGTCACGACGCTAGCGACACGGGAAAGCGCGCCACGGCGTGTGTACCGCGCCGAGGATGAAGTTCTCTTCACCCAGCGTGAAGAGCGAGAGAGACCTTTGTGAAGGAGGGAAGACGCTTCATTCACTTCCCTTTGCTGCTGTTGCTTGTAGTCCATCAACACTACTATAATTCTTTATGAGACAAGGAGTTGTCTTTTGGCTTATCTTGTCTTGGATTCATTTGAAAGAGAGCCCAAGTGGCCGGACGTATGGAGGGAGGAGAGAAAGAAGGAAGGGAGGGAAATAGAGGGAGCTGAACAGGAGCCGTTTTTCCTCACACCGGCAATAACGAAAAGGTGCTTTCTTCTTTCTTTCAGACATATACCCCCTCTCCACTCTCGTCCTTTATGTATATGTTTATTCAGTTTTGTGAGCGGGCGGGCCTCGTGAATGTGGAAAGAAAAAAAAAAGGTTGCGGCAAAGTGCCTATTCAGCCCTCACGTGACGGACATAAATCACGCGCTTGTACGAACGACGAGGCTGACAGACGCCGGCATAACACAAACGTGAGCACGCCAGCGCTCCCCCGTGACAGCTTGGGCTCCGAGAAACAGAGCGAATAAGTAAGTGAGCGCGCTGGAAAAATAGCGCGGGAAAGTAGAGGTGGCTTCTAATTTTATTTTTCTGCACTTTGTTTTTTTTTCCTGCCTTTGACGCGCCAAGGATAAAGCGGTAAATGGCTGCAGCGGCATTCTCTTCAGTCTCTCACGCACGCCGCTTTGGTGGTTCACCGTATACAGGGTACGCGAACTTAATAGCAGCAGCGGCGGTATAAGCGCGCTTCCTTTCTCCGTACCGCGCACTTGTCAGCACCCTCGAGGAACGGCCTGCCTGGCTGTGCAGACCGGGAGGTCTTGAAACATTGTTTCTTTTCCTGCAAAAGCTTTGCACGTCGTGGTATCAGCTGGGAAATGAGTGCACTCGCTGGCGCTGACTTGGAGAATAACGCTGAGTGGGAGTTTAGCTTCTGCTTGGCGATTCCGTGAAGTCATCCGTGACCGGAAACAGATCAGTTCGGTCCTCCGGAGGTGGATTAAGCGAACGCCGTTCACAATGAGAGCAGTATGCTGTCTGTTGACATGGTCGGACATCATCATCATCATCATCGTTGTCATCATCATCATCAGCCTGACTACGCCTCCTGCAGGGCAAAGGACTCTCCCATGTCTCTCTAATTAACCCTGTCCTTTGCCAGTTGCGGCCTCCGTATCCCCGCAAACTTCTTAATCTCATCGGCCCACCTAACTTTCTGCCGACCCCTGCTACGCTTGCGTTCTCTTGCAATCTACTCCGTTACCCTTAAGGCCATGGCCGGACGTCTGATGACAAGTACTGTACGACGTGTTGTACGGAGAACGGATAAAGGGCGCTTAATTACGGTAGTAGAATGGGTTTCGAGAAAAGGAAAGTGAAACAGGGCAAGAGACAGTCATGTGGAAAAGTGAAGATGAGAAACTTACAGGTATATAATTTCCGCAGAATTAATGTTTTCAGCGCGAAATGCACAGGACAAAGAAAGCAGATACACGCAGGACGAACGGACTAAGACCAACTGGCCCATCTTTCCACTTTAACAAGTCACATTTTTGTTGCTTGCACAAGTCGGGGCTATTTGGATATTTGTGGTCTTGTCGAGTGGTATTGTAAAAAAAAAAAAAAAACGAAAGGAAGCTTTCCAGCTTTTGTAGGGCGTCGACCGTTGTAACCGTATGAACTTGTTCACGCAGAATGAACCGCGTCCGCCCAAAATCGTACTCATCGCAATAGGGAACAAGAACCGCAGACGCCTGTACTCATCTGGGAAGCTTCACCGAAAGTGCAAAGTCCAAAGCAACAAATGGGGGAAAACAGAAGAGACGATTGGAAAGGAGGCCAAAGAAAGGGTGGTAGTTGTTGGTCTGGCGTACCCATTCTTCACAAGACACTGCTGCAATGCGGTGAAGCCGGCCTAATATTGGACACTGTTGTAACCGAAAGGGAGATGGGAGGGTGGTTGCAAACGAAGTCATCCCAGTTCTTCCTTGCACTTGGTCGCTGCAACAAAGAGCAACAGTGGGCAGCGCAAAAGCGAGCCGCCGCTCAGTGGCGCCATCGGTGGAAAAGAACAGAACTTCAAGAACAGCAAAACGCGGCGCGCCGCGGCACAGCTCTCAAGGCCGAGGACGCATTCGAAGCGGATTCCGAGGCCAGACAGAATATTCATTTGAACTCTCCCTCTTCGCAGCCTTTTGTCGTAGTCGCCTCGCTGCGTGCCCGAGAGTCAAACTGGTTACAAAGAGGCCAAAAACGAAGAGCCTGCATGCGAAACAATTTTGAAGCGCAAAGCGCATCTGTACGAGAGCGTTGAAGCGAGCGGATAAACACGGGAGCAGCTCGACTTTCTCGATTGTCGCTCGTTACGGCTTCACGAAGTCCTCGCGAACAAATCTAGTCCCCCCCCCCCCCCCCCCGCTTTGTATTGATTTCTTTGTTCCTTTTTTTTCTGAAGCAAAGCGAAGGAAAGGGTGTTTCCATGCGGAGAGCAGTTTGCGCGCTGGAAAAATAAATAAATAAAGAGGGCCGAGATAATGGCGGGAGAACGCGTGACCTGCTTCCCTGAAATGTGCGCGAGCCCGGATGCTGCCACGGTTGGCGCAGGTCTCAGTGTTCAATTTTGTTTTTTGAGCGCGATGTAACGATGTTCTTACTAGCCTGCTTTGCTTCCTTTCTTGTCGCCTGTGAGTGCGCACGTGAACAGAGAAACAGTATTCGAAACGAAACGAAAATAATCGCCCCCACTTGTCCTCTGTTTACAAAATAAAAAAAGTGCATGCTTTCATTTCTTTTTTTCCCATCGTGGTCGCTGCTAGAGCTAAGCCTCGGGGGCACGCAGATGCCGAGAGATCCAACTGACTATTCTGTGCTGCGTGCTGTTATTCTTTACAGCTCTGTCTATACAGTCGAGTACCGAAGTTGGAAATAGTTGTCGTGTCCTTCCATGCGGTATGCACAGTATACGCTGCTTGCTTCTCTACTTTTAGTTTTCGAAAAATCAAATATTTGCGTTTTTTTGAGAGGAGTACTCGTAAAAGTGAACTGAACTAAACGAGCATGAGCTTCAAAGGATTTGTGAACTGCTGGTTTCGCTTCTTTTTGTGCTGCCTTTAAGCTCAGCGGCTTAAAGTCATAGTCACGCTGTTTTTGTTTTCTTGTGTTTCGTACTGGTGACGGGTGAATAAAATGTAACAGTTTGGTGGCATTCGGTTTTTACTTAGTTATTCAGGTGAAGTTCAATTGAAGTATTTTTAGTTCTGCGTGGAAATCGAAAAAAATTTAGGAGGCCATTTTGCGAGAAGAAATATATTTAGTAAAAATCGGAACCTTTGTTTTTTGTCCTTTTATTCCGGATGTAATTGTCAGTTACGTCGAAATCAGGCGTTCCGTTCCATGTTGATTTGTCCTACACATGTGGCAGAGATCTGCACAGGATGTCCTGCTACAACTCAATCGGGCTGTCCTTGACCCCGTCGAATGCGCTCACAATGACAAGGTCGTACTCGCCTTGGATTTGAAGGGAGCATTCGACAACGTTACCCACGAGATCATTCTCACCCACCTTTCTCAAACTAACTGCGGCAGAAACGCCTTTCAATACATTCGGCAATTTTTGACAGACAGACAATCTTACATTCGAATTCAGGATAAGGAACATGGCCCTTTTCATTTAGGAACCAGGGGTACACCACAGGGCGCGGTGCTCTCTCCCCTTTTATTCAATCTGGCTATGATGCGCCTACCGGCCCAGCTGGGCGCTGTCACCGGTGTACAGCATGCGCTGTACGCCGATGACATCACCCTGTGGGCCACACAGGGTTGCCTTGGAGACATTGAGGCCAATCTGCAGGAGGCGGCGACCATAGTGGACCGTTATGCTCGCCGCTGCGGCCTCCAATGCTCCACCCAAAAGTCTGAATTTGTGCACATACGCCCCTCACCAAAGTGCACAGCCAAAATTTCATTGTCTCTTGAGACAGGTCCAATCCCTGAAAAAATCGAAGTCCGGGTACTGGGGCTCTTTATACATCAAGACAGACGGTCAGAAACAACATTGGCCAAACTCCGTCAGGTGGGGGACCAGGTGGGCCGCTTAGTCCGCCGGGTTTCTAACAAGCGCGGGGGGTTACGATGTAAGGACGCCTTGCGGCTGGCGCATGCATTTGTAACCAGTCAAATTCTATATTCGACTCCATACCTCCACCTGCGGAAGCAAGACGAGGATTCACTCGAAGTCATCCTCCGCAAAATTATTAAGCGGGCTCTGGACCTCCCCGTGACCACCTCCAACAAACGCCTCCTGGGGCTGGGCATGGTGAACACATTTCGGGAGCTCCGGGAAGCTCACTTGACCAACCAATACACACGTCTCTCGAAGACATCGTCGGGTCGCCGCCTTCTTGCCCGACTACACATCCAACACACCACTCTCATGGAAGAGCGCGTACGTATTCCATCCCAGTGGAGATGCGCCCTCCACGTGCGCCCTCTTCCCGCGAACATGAACCGTGAGGACCATAATGGCCGGCGCCTGGCGCGGGCGGAAGCCCTGGCCCGCCACTATGGATCGAAACCCGGCGTATTCTACGTGGATGCCTCCGGCCCCCACCATGGGGGATGGTTCACGGCCGCAGTCGTCCACGAATCCAAAACAGTGAACGGCCTTACTTTCCGAGCCCGTGACATAACACACGCGGAGGAGGTCGCCATTGCTTTGGCTGCATCTCATTCCAATTCAAAAACAATTATTTCCGACTCGCGAGGGGCATGTCGGAACGTCGAGCAGGGCTGGGTACCGTATCTAGCCTACCGCATTCTCCAAAACAGCGTCTATACCGGGGACCCCGCTCACCGGCGTATCGTTTGGGCTCCTGCTCACATGGGCCTTGAGGGAAATGAGGCAGCTGACGCCGCCGCCCGCGCGCTCTCTCACCGGACATTCCCCTCCGACCCCGACGATCAGGAACTCGAATTCTCTCCAGCTTACTCGTTTAAAGAGATTTCTTTACTCTATCAATCTGGCCATGGTCTTTATCCCCGCCCGTGTAAAGGTCTCTCAAAGGCGGAGGAGCGGCTTCTGCTTCGCCTATATACAAATACTTTGCTGTGCCCGGCAGCTCTAAAACACTTTGACCCTTCTTTCTCTGGCAGCTGTCCGCACTGTGCGGAGAAGTCTTCGGACATCTACCACATGGTGTGGGCCTGCCCCTCCAACCCTGCTATCCCCCCTCACCCCAACCCAACCCGGGAGGACTGGGAGGCGACCCTGCTCGGCTGCTCTGACCTGCAGGCCCAACGGGCCCTGGTCGCGGGAGCCCGGGCAGCGGCCGACGCCACTGGGGTCCCGAACTAGGGACCTCCACCTAGTACTTGTGAGGGCTGGCCCCCTTTGGGTCAGCTCATACCTCACCTCCCGAAGTTTATCTGTAAATAAATGTTTTCCACCACCACCAGTGCCATGAAACCTGCAGTTCTCCTCTGTTACACAGATGTGAAATGCACGAGCGTCACAAGAATTACTAGAAAAAAAAGAGCAAAATGCTGAGGCAGCGTATGAGTATCGATCGGTAGCAATATCTTTCGAATACTGCGAGATTATTAGCCATCTTCGCTATATCCGGTACAAATTTTTCCTTACATCCGGATATCTATTTTTTTTATCCCACCATATACAGCGCAAGAATAAAAATCGTTTGACACCACTTCGAATGCCCTGCGTCGATTAGTTTGGCCGTAATGGACGTTTAAAGTTTCAAGAAGTCATGGTTTGGGGAACCAAAGGTCGTCGGTGCGAATCCCTGTGGTGCGCTACGCTTTGATTCGACTAGTAATCTTATGCTCCGTAACGCTCCGAATCGTTCAATGCCACTCCAAAGAATCTACGCCAATTAGGTGGTCCAAAATCTGTGTACCGATGGTACCGCACACTGGTCCCACTTGAATGACCTTGTGTCTCATACTAACGCGGTAATGCGAGTAGAGCACGCGCTTTAAAACGTTTCAGTGCATTTCTCTTTGCGAGGTTGCCGTTTGATCATATTTGACTCAACTTGCACAATGGCGTCTTCTCGACGTGGGGAAATGTCGTCAGAAGCTGGACCGATCATAACATGACGAACTTTATTAGCGCCTTGCGCGCTGAACAACGATAATCTGCTGGGGATTATTTCACTTTGTACATTGCATTACTCGGTCATACTTGGTGCGTGACAGCTTAATGGTTGTTTTGAGTTTATTTCGGGGTTTGAAATACAACCTTGTGGATATAGGTTGTTATTAATTTCTTTACCCGCTTTGAAAATATTCGCCTAGTGCTCCTCTTTTAAGGGGTGTCTTTTTCTCTAATCCTCTGTTGTAAAGACGGACGGCGCTACCG
Source organism: Amblyomma mixtum (assembly GCF_055824585.1). Classification (NCBI taxonomy): domain Eukaryota; kingdom Metazoa; phylum Arthropoda; class Arachnida; order Ixodida; family Ixodidae; genus Amblyomma; species Amblyomma mixtum. Next base: position 6,660,034 of record NC_143013.1, read on the forward strand.
TCTCTTCTCTCTTAGTATACGTATAACAACTTTCTCAAGCTTATATGTCTCCGACTGTCGTGCAAAGACATATTTCTTTTATTGGGATAATCCTTAAGTCTGTACTGTATGTCTGCTGAATATTTCTGTATTATTGTATCGTAAAAGTGCCCTAAAGACAAATACAGAAAAGCGGACACACAGCGCACTCGTGTGTCCGTCTCTGTCTTTCACGATCCTGTAATGCACAACCAACTATAGCCGGATACAGCTCAAGAACGAAGCGGCTCTTCCCCGTCACAGGACCCCCTCCCTCCAGCCAATGGCGTCGGCCGATTCTCATGACCCTGCTAGCGTGAAAATGCAGGCAAGGGACTATCCTCTACCGTGGAGGGAGGGGACTACCCTCTTTTATCTGCCACTCCCTGCTTTGTACGCCTCGCTAGCAGGCTCATGAGAATCACCCGACGCCACTGGCTGGAAGGGGGCCCTTTTACGGGGAAAAGCTTGTAAGTTGCATCAGACTACAGAGCAAACACTGTCACTGCTGAATATTTATGATACGAATAATTGTGTCTTCTCATCTCGTTCCTGAGACGGAGAAAACTATCAGCCTGTTTATTTGCCAAACTTTATTAAACTGTATTTCTCGCGAGAGATCAAAGACCAAGACGCATTCGAGCGCTCGTTTTTACTGCTGCAGTGCTTTGCCGCTGTAAAGAACGCCTTAGAATCTCATTTGTCATCCGAACCGCTTTCAAATAGTATTTCTTTTTAAATTTCTTGTTACTGTTCACATTCAGTGCATATTCCATTATAATAAAAACTGCTGGATCCTGTGTTGAGTTCATCATCGTGGGACACCTTAAGCCTGAAATGGTTTGAAGCGCTTGCATTCTCTACTATGTCTTCATCTTTTATCGAGGCCTCGGGTATTGCTTCAACTCTTCCCTTATTTTGTGCTCCGTTTTGTTCGGCACCAGCATCAATGGTTTGGCTCGGAATGATCGCTTTCGCTTACGTTTGTTACCGTATCGAGACCTTTTGATTCCACCCAGGCTCAAAAATCTGTTCCTCAAGGTCTTTTATTCTTATTTTTTCATTTTTCCTTTGAGACGAGGGAGCTGTTTGTTGACAGGCGACGAAGGACGTTAGGCGCGTTAGGCGAACAAGGTGTTCGCTTTGTTTAGCCGTCTTTTGTGTGCGTGTTCTCAGTACGGAGCCGCCGTTCTTGTTTCAACGAAGCGTGCGAAGCTGAAATCGAATTCTTTCCCTTCCAAGGGAATAGAATAAATAAACCAGCGTGCGCAAATGCAGGGCAAAGCGTCGCGATGCAGTGGAACCGTTTTCCTCTCTCTTTTACCCCTGTACGTTTGTAACGGCGCTCTGAAGCGTTCATTTAGGCTGTCCTTTTCATAGCATCGGTTGTTCAGATGTACAAGTGAGAGACGATTCTCGTGAATAAAAGGGACTTTCATGGGCTTGTCCACGTTTGATCTAAGGATGGGGAAAGAGGGGATGGCATGACGGAGGTAGCTATACACACTAAGATCAAAGGGTGGCATTGAGCAGTAGTAACAAGGCTGTCAGGCATTTTGTGGGTGGACTTGTTAGGTGCGTCTGACTGATTCAATGAAAGAAGGAGATGAAGAGAGTTGGAGAGAGTGAACAACGATACAGTCGATGGACAAGCGAGCTTTCATCTAGCGCCGTGCATACACTGTTTTGTTTTTTGTTTTTTTTACGTTGAGTTTGTGGATTGAGGACACGTTCAGGATTGCCCCAGGGCATAAAAGGAACGAATTATCTAAAAAGCCGTCAGATTTGCCAAATGAATAAAGTTAAGTTTAGTTTAGTTTATATTGCTTAACGTCCCAAAGCGACTCAGGCTATGAGAGACGCCGTAGTGAAGGGCTCCGGAAATTTCGACCACCTGGGGTTCTTTAACGTGCACTGACATCGCACAGTACACGGGCCTCTAGAATTTCTCCTCCAAAGAAATTCCAGCCGCCGCGGCCGGGATCGAACCCGCGTCTTCCGGGTCAGCAGCCGAGCACCATAACCACTGAGCCACCGCGGCGGCAAATGAATAAAGTGAAGAGCGATAATGGGATCCCAGTTAGCACTTGTACCTGCCTGCTTATTTATTATGTTGCCGTTGCATGCCAGTAAACCATGTGCACCTGGTCACGTGAGTTAAATTCTCTGTGGCCGACGCGCCTTGCAGTTGGTACTTTTAACTTGAACGCAACAAAAAACGACGCATGCGTGTGCCGCTATTATTACACCTGCTTGATTGTGTGCAGTCAGCGCTTGCGAGAATATGTGGGGATAAGTCTGTGATGGCGATGGCGATGGGCTCTTATTTTACGCACTAAGCCCCCCCCCCCCCCCCCCCCCCCCCGCTCCCGCCCCCTGTTTTTTTTTTTTTGAGTGGCTCTAAATTCATTGCGGTGTTAGGCTCTGCAAGGCTCGCATACTGGTGCCTGTCGTCGTTCCCAGATTGCACTACTCAGGCTTCTATTTTTGCATAGATGTCTATTATTATCAGCGCTCGTTGCAGGGTCAAGGCTGCTCCTCTAATTTTCTTTCGTTCTTTTTTTTTTTACTTTTAGAGTGCAAGAAAATCGACCCAGGAGGCGATATTTTCGCCAACCCGCCGCATGGACATTACAGCCAGTGAACAATGTTTCGAAAGCTTAGTTTTTTCTCAGAAACCTTATTGTATTTCATTCTTTCATAGATATTTTTGATTGCGTCTGAAATGTATTGCAGTGAAGTACGGTGTAGCGTCGCTTTAATGATAATAATAAAATAAAATAAAATAAAATAAGGAAGTGAGAAAAAGAAAGGAATAAAGAGGTGCCGTAGTGGACATCTCCGTAATAATTTCGACCACCTATAGATCTTTATCGTGCAATCTGTAATTTTTGTTTGAAACAGCTATTAACGTTACTCTCCTAAAGAATATTCCAAGCGTCAGTAAAATCTCGTTACCGTTTTCTTCTTTTCTTTAAGCGTACGTATTCTAAAGCACCCACGCGTTCTTACGGTCTCCAGTAATATGTGACCCGACATTTACGCAACTCCGAGCCACCAAGTGCGGCGGGAAGGGGATGGTGTTTGTTTAGCTCTAGGTGTGCTCGCCTACGCGCCTGATGGAAGTCGTAAATGCACCGGTTACCACACTCTGTCTCTGTTAAATTCGTCGGCAGCTCTCGGCATGCCTTTACGCGGCATAGTTCACTACCGAGCGCTCTGTCTTGTTTGTATTAGACGGTGTTTTGGGCCGCTAAAGGGCTTACGGTTGTTTTTACTTAAACCAGGCGCGGCAACGCAACCGCGCTCGTGACCTTTGTGAAAGGCTTCTTCACTGCACCGTGTCCCCATAGCCTGCGGCTGGCTTCCGCGGGCTTGTACGCTGCCTCCTTTTTGTCCCGTCGATGTCCCCGGTGACGCGTGGGACGCGCGGATTTTCGCGTCCCGCTTATAAGCGACTCGCGCTGCGCATTACGCCCACGCAAGAGTAAGGTAATGTTTTGGTTCGCCTCTTGCTTCTTGCATTTGAACGCCAAAACCCTTTGTCGTTTTTTTTTAAAGCGAAAGCTTTACTACTTGCACTTTCAAGCCTTTGCCGTGACGCGGCGGTGCCACCATTGATTGAACTTTCGCATGACCTGTGTGACGTCACGCCGAAGAGCTGGGCGACCATCTCGCGCCGTCTGCGAGTAGTGGCGGTGCCACCACCGGCGGCCTTATATTAGATTGGATTAGATTATATTACATTATATTAAATTAGATTGGATTAGATTGGATTAAATTGGATTGAATTGGAGTGGAGTGGACTGGATTGGAATGGATTCGATTGGATTGGATTATATTATATTATATTATATTACATTAAATTAGATTAGATTGCATTAGATTAGATTACATTAGATTAGATTAGATTACATTGGATTAGATTGGATTGGATTGTATAACCGATGCATCACCACAAGTCTAACCACAAGCACCACCACCAGCTACACTACCAGCTGTACCATGGCGTAGGTACGGATATTGCTTTCGCTACCAAAATTATATCCGATTCGCAAACAGCAATCCTAAATTATAGCACTGGTCGTATCTCTCGGCAAGCCAGCAGCATACTCCGACGCTGGAATCCCTCCAGAACCGTAACGCTCATCTGGGCGCCAGCACATGCCGGACTACCCGGAAACGAGGAGGCGCATGCCCTCGCCCGAGATCTTACCCTCCGGGCGGGTGAGCACACCGCCTCCTCCATCGAAGGGGAGTGCCTGTTACATTTCAGTGACATCCTACAACACTATCGTTCCAACAGACAGATATACGCACCTCCTCACCCTTCGCTATCAACCACGCAATCAACTTTCTGGCGCAGGCTTCAAACTCGCACACTCCCATACCCGATAGTCATGCACGGACGCTTCCCTGACCTATTCTCCTCCTCCTGTCGACTATGCGGCAAACCAGGCGACTTTCTGCATGTTCTGCTCACCTGTTCCACTTACCCGCACCCCCCTCCCCCAGACGTGGCACTCACTTACTGGGAACAGCTGATGTCCACTTCAGCACTCCAAGACCAACGACTCGCCATCACCAGTGCCTCTAACAGGCTGGCCCTCCAGGGTCTGGCACACCATTTGTAAGGGAGGAACCCACTGTGTGGACCCCTCCCGCAGGCCATGAGGGGGGCTCTGCCCCCCACCTGTAATTTGTCATGGCCAATAAAGTTTACACCACCACCACCCTTGCTTTCGCAATTACCGGGCTTAACCAAGCTAAGCCACAGCGAATTTTTTTTTCTTGTCGTTGATGCTTTGCTTCGGCGGGCGATTATTATTCAAACCTTCCTCATCGTTGCCCGGCTGCGTGATTAACAATATCCGCGGCCAAAAAATTGTGGCGCCCACTGTTAAATGTTTTCCCCCGAAAGTTCTCTCGCTCATACTCCGACCACACGATATCGCGCAGACCACGCAGATACTAGTTCCAACCAGACTGAGGGATCAAGGTCCCGCATTTGACATGTAATTTTTACCAAGAACAGAGCTTAAACAAGCCTGACTAAAAGGGGGAAGGGGAAGCAGATAATGAGACGGGTGAGTGAGATTACGAAGCATGCGGGGATAAGGTAGCCACAGCTGTCGTGACATAGGGTTTACTGGAGGTCACTGGCAGGGGCCTTTGGATCAGAAGGCCACACAAGTCGCTACAAACATGCGATGATGATGAAAACAAGAAGCTGCGAAAAAACGCATTCACTTACAATTTTTTTGTTTTGCAGAACATACATATGGTACAGAGAATTGCACTTTTTGGAGCAGGGCGTTGAATCCGCGCCACAGTGACGGAATCGCTCTTGAGCCACTCAAAATTGGGAATGAATTCACGCGCGCGTACGTATGTGTTCATACCTCTGGCGCGAATAGTTGCATTCTGCATCGTTGATGTAGCCATGGATTTTTGTCATTTTGGGAGAGGGTCCAGGAAACATTTATTTTTTAATAATCATTTATACGGCGCGTGCTAACGTTTTGTTAGTCTTACTGATGCTGCTCTTTAAAGTACTTCAAGCGCTGTCCGAACTGATCAAAGTGAGTAGTGTAGCTGACGATAATGTTGATGGATTTTTATGGCACAGTTGAGTGCCGTGGTACAATGTATTTACCGCTACGCAAGAAGGGTGGGGGGGGGGGGGGGGAGAGGGGGGTCATTTCCCAAGCATTTCACCCCACCTAAGCCGAGCATTAGCCCAGGGGAAAGCTTGTACCCACTGTATTACCGGTGGGCGCCAGGAGGCGCTGGGATCAAACCCCGTACCTCCCGCATGCGAGGCGGCTGCTCAAACCACCAGGGTACCGTTGCGGTAAGAGACGTACAGTGGTGAGCAGCCTTGTCTAGAGCGCTTGAGCAGTGCGCACTTGGTAACAAAAACCGAAATTAGAGAGCAGCCCCTCATTACAGGGCAAAGTTTTCGTGCCTGCTTTGTTTACGAGGCTATCTGGCGCTACTTCCGTGCAAGCGTTGCAGCTGGACCCCAGAGGCTACCACAAAATCTGGATTTGTTTGCAGGGAAGTGCACCGCCCGAGCGCTCTAGACAAGGCTGCTCACCACTGTACATTTACTCGATCTGTCAAGACCGTATCAGTAGCAATGTAAACAACCGACTGTGGTTATCTAGCGATGTCACAAACTGCAATAAAAACGGCAAACTAGGCGTGGGCTGCTCAAAAAAGTCAGCACCACATCCTCCGGTTATGCACATCCTTCGGTTGTGGCTATGAATACAGATAACTAAGGAAGTTGGTAAACATTCATTGTGAATAACACGAGTGCTGCGAACACAAAACGGTGTGTTCCCCTTTGTGTCTGTGTTTGTAGTGCTCGTGTTATGTATGGTTATGAACTCTTGAACATAAGTTCATTGTACACAGAACTGTGGAGAGTTACGCTGTTGCTCATTCTGATCCAAGAGCATGAGATCGTCGAGTGGGCATTCAGCACGAATCGTCGATTTACTGTAGAAAACGGGAAAGGAATTTCTTCCATGTCACAGCGGATTTTGTGTGATGCTGTGAACGGAGCAGATGCCATCATTAATGCAGATCACTAAGGAGTTGCGGTCGTCCGTTACTGCTGCAATGCAGCGTTAACGTGCTTTTTTGGAGGCTGTCAAGAAAGGTGAATGCCGTAAACTCATAGCTGAAGATGCGTAAAAAGAGCGGTTTTTGTGAAGAAATTGAACGTTTGAGAAGGGAAAAATGCACAGGTGCTCATATGATATGTGACGCGACAAGTCCATGACATACTGAGCGATGAAAAGACAGTCATGTGCCCCCAGACTTCACTGGTGCAGAAGGACCGAATGGGGCCAGTTTTATTCGACCTGCCGCGGTGGCTCAGACAATAAAGAAAAAAAAGCCGCGGTGGCTCAGTGGTAAGGCGCTCGTCTACCGAGCCGGAGTAGCTGGGTTCGAACCCGGCCGCGGTGGCCGCGTTTCGATGGAGGCGAAACGCGAGAGGCGCCTGTGTGCTGTGCGATGTCAGCGCACGTTAAAGATCCCCAGGTGGTCGAAATTATTCCGGAGACCTCCACTACGGCACCTCTTTCTCTCTTCCTTCTTTCACTCCTACCTTCCTCTCTTCTCTTAAGGCACGGTTCAGGTGTCCGCCGATATATGTGACAGATACTGCGCGATTTCCTTTCCTCAAAAACCAATTTACCAATTTATATTTATTTTATTCGTTTAAGAGTGACGATAACGTCATCTTTGCTCTTTTTCATCTCTATACCGCGCATTCGCATTCGCTGCACCGCGTATAAGCTGACATCTTATGAAATTATATCTCAATAAAATAAAAGCGAAAAAGTCATCATCAAGGAAATCAAATCAAAATAGTGTTAGCGCTACTCAAATGGGGTTTGGGGCTAGAGGGTGGGAGGGGGGGGGGGATTCTTTCACCGAAACACTCTGCTCTCAGAACAAGCGGATTGTCTTCCAGCGCGACAAAATCGTTGTACCGGATAGAACCGGACCTGGGAGGGACAGAGGAGTCCGGACAATGCCTATAGATTTCAGCGGGATGAGGCCGATAACAGAGGCCGCAAGCAGGCTCCATTGGTGGCCCGCTGAGAACATACAGCACACACACAGCCCCGTGAAGAGGCCAAGCACAGCGCAGGGCATCCTCAATAGTTCATCGGTACCGCGCACACAGAACACAAGAGCTGAGATTCTCAGGCCTCCACCGGGCGCCATGCTCAGTAGCGATTCCTTCCTATCTATTCTCTAGGCGCGCCATCATCAAAATCTGTCTGTGCCCGCGCGTCGGAATGGCATTGCCATCGCTTGCGTCCCGCTGAGATAGCGTTGAAAGAGCGTTGTTTCTGTTGTTGCTTGACGTTGATTATTTGCTGCGGCGTTTATTCGCTGCTGGTATGTTTATTCGTTCCCGGTATGCTTATTCGTTCCTGGCGTCCTCTACTCTTCCCCCCGCCTTCGTCGGTGCAAGCAGGGCAGTGTCGTCCCGGATGAGTACTAGATGCAAAGGTCCCGCAGAAACCTTAATTTCCGCGCTCGCCGGAATCTCGCGTAAGGGGCGTGCATTCGTAAGAAAGGCCTCCGTAATAAGCTCCTTCTAGTGAATAACGTGCTGCGCGTGTTCAAGTTAGTTTTTTTTTATCCTTTCCCTTTTCTGTTCTGTCTCGTTACTTTACATCGCCTATATCGTGCCTCCTCTCTTCTGGGTTAATTAACTTTCTGTGTGGATAGCTGGGACTCGCATTCACCCTCAGTTTTTTTCGTGAAGCTTTCTGCCCCGCGGAGATCGTTCCTTGGAGCTGAAGGAATAACGATGTGGCCTGATTGAAAACAACCCCCAAGCTACGTGCTCAGCCCGCTAGGTAGCGCTGTGTATAAACACAGTTAAACAAACAGAAAGGAAAAAAAGCCGAGCATGGTGGCAATTGCCACCACCCCGTTTCAAAGGGGACTCTCCTATCTTCCATCCATCCATCCATGCCGAAAGCTGCATCCTGATGAAGTTTCAGCTGACCTCGATGTTGCGAGCGCTTTGCAAGGAAATGGGCAACCGCAGTACTGACGAAAAAGCTATAGGTTCGTAGATGGATCGGTGCTCAATGTATTACTGGCGCACAAACGTTTGCGTGGGTAATCCTCCGCCTCTTACCACGGTACGCAGCCAGTTCGCACGTAGCCTAGTGTTATTTTCGCGTTTACCATCTTTGTAATCCTCTGCTTTTATTATTTTGCGCTACCCTTTCTTACGTTATCTGTCCCGTCCTGCCACCTTATTTCAGTCAGGTCTTTTCCTTTTTAGGTTGCGGGAAATAGTTTAGAGAACAAACATTGCAAACAAGATTCACCAACGCCCATGCTAAAGAGAGAGAGAGAAAGAGAAATGGACGGAATGGCAGGGAGGTTAACCAGGCGATGCCCAGTAGGCTACCCTAAACTTGGGGAGGGGAACAAAGGGGGAAAAGGGAGCAAGAGCAGCAATGAAATTAGTTTTCCAAGTGTCCAGCGACCACTGTGTCACGGGGACAGTGGGCGCGTACTGAAAACTTAAAGATTATAGACGGGAACACAACCCCGAGTTCATGCTAAAGATGCTGCGGAAGTCAGGGCCATCTCTTTGTGCGCAATGTTTAACCAAAACTAGCGGTACCGAGCGTAGCCTACGTTTCCATTTCGAGGTTTTCGTATTTGAGCTGCGTCGCAGGCACGCCCGATGTCTTTCTTTTTCGTCTGCTAGTGTGGAAAGGCCCCGTCATGCTGTTACACCACTTTCTCCGAGTCTTAGTCGAAGATGCGTCTTCTGCGCAGCACCTGTAATTGGTCGAGATGCTGCTGAAGTTTTTTGACGTCATGCGCCGCACAGAATCTCTCTGCTGCTCCTCTCCAGCATCGCACTTGTGGCGGTGGTCACGTGACTTGACGCCATGCTAGTCCGGGCGCAGACGATACGAATTAGGCGCACCGATTGAGAAATGCGTCATTAACAGTTGGCGCTGGAAAACAACATAAACGAGATACAGTCTTTTGTAGACGTAGAAGGTGTCGTTATTAGGAGTCGAAACTTGCGAATGATTAGAGCAATTCTGATTTCACCCCATCGTATTTGACCTTGCTGACCGCCTGCGTGGCGGTGGGGCGGGGAGGCCAGGCGGGCAGACGATGCACCAGGCGCTACCACGGACAGCTTTTTCACGCAGGCTCAGGCGGTGGCGTTGGCACTGGTGGTGTTTTCACGGCGGACTAAAGGCGGCACGCTTTTAGCGCAGCAGGCAGCGGCCATTCAATTTAGCGCTTGGCCGCCGATCGGCGCTGCGAGCAGGACCCCCACCCACGCCCGGGTGCCTCGCGGGTCAACGCTCTCAGAGAAGACAAGCCGGCCCGTTGCCGCTACACGTACAACACTCAGCCAGTGGTTCTAGCCAGGCGAGTGGTCCGGGTTTCCCGCAGACTCCCGTGGTGTTCCTTTCTCCGAACGACGAAGATAAGAACGGAACAAGGAAAAGGGAAAACAAGCAAAGTAAACAAAGAAGAGAACATGTGAAAAGCAAGGAAGGCGAAAAAAGAAAGCCTGTAAGGAGGCACTGGGGAAACGGGAGGTATACAGTTTGAGCTGGGATTTAGTGCCTTAGTTCGAGGCTAGGCTTTTGTATCCATTGATTTTTTTCACCCCGTCTCTCCTGTTTTACGGTTCCTATTCCGAGCCACAGCGGAGGAGAGAATGCGAGCTTTCCTTCTTTGGAAGCGTGTGGCGCACGGGGAGACATGTTTCTCGCGAGCTCCGCTCGACGCATCGATTTTGGTCGACGGTCGATCTGGCTGTTTTGTACTTTCGACGGGTCCATTGAGTAACGGTATGGCGTTTAAGTGCGCCTCTTTAGCATCGGTTTCTGCACAGAGGCACCTTGAACCTCTTAGCGTAGTCGAGGTTTAGGATGAAAAAGTATAGGAAACAGTCTGCAATGGGCACGGTTCTTGGATAAGCGAGACTTCCCTGAAGGTGTGTAAGACTTCCGAGAGCTTAATGGTTTGAGTCCAGAATCTGGCAGGCTAACTCATTTTCGAGGCGAGTATAGTAGCTTCAATAACTTTTCTAGGTGCAGCATTTTTTATGTTCAGGGTGGTGGAGCAGCGTTTTTGTTTAAAGCAAAAAACCACAAAATTTTCGAAGTGAGCACATCGGTTTCAGACAAAGGGCGATTTGGCAACCTTGAAACATGTGCTTTGTGCAAAGCAAAGCTCTGGTCTTATCCCATCAGAAATTTGCGGGAAAGAGTTATAAACCTGGGGAGGAAGTATTTGACGGACCACTTCATTTCTTCCATGCCGTACTAAACAAAAAAGGCTGCCAAAAGAAAAAGAAACCGTTGAGATTTTTCTGAGGCTATGTCATACTGCGGAAGTACAACAGGGACATCAACGAAACACGTTCGCTACCGAACTATGAACAAGCTGCCGAACCATCTTGTTCCCCAGCAGCTTGTCACATTGCACTAAAGGGTCGGAAACAAGACAGATTGCTGCAGTCTTGCCTCGATACGACAGTCTTCGGCAACAAGAACTAGACGAACACCGCTGGTCAATATGGTTTGGCCTGTTCGCCGGGTTGTCGCCAGGAAATTCACTGGCCGGGCGAATTTCCTGGTGACAACATAGCAACCAAAGCACGCACTCTGCGGTGATTGACCGCTTTCGTGACTTTAGTGCTTGCGAACATCGATTGCTGACCGTTTCCTTTTGTCACAGTTTTGGGTGCGGCAGTACTTCGTCTTGCAGGCGGGCAGTGTGCCGTTCACACCAGCCTCTGGCGGTTGCGGTCGCCGTGGAGAAGCATTCCCCTCCTATCCCCGTCCCATAATTGTGCTCAAATTAGCGCGCACTCCAGGCGATCGCGACTTTCCAAAAGGCCCCTTTATTTACTGGCTTGACCTCTTGATCTCCCGTGTCTGTAGCGTATGTCCCGTCTTCTGCGGTTTGATCGGTAGCCGCGCGGCGCTGGGCGCGACATCTAGGAACGATTCTGCACGGGTGCCGGCAGACGAGTCTTTGAGTTTCTTGTACAAACATGCTGCCGTCTTTGTCAAATGGTCAAGAAAGTGAGCTTGGCGCGATGCTTGACGAGAAGCAATTTTTATGGGACGTAACGGATTCGAGATATCATCGGCGTGAGCTTAAAGGTGCACTGAAGAGGAATCTCAACTCGTCTTTTTGTCGCGGGAACTCGATCTGCACGTTCCGAGCATTCTTAGAAACTCCGATTTACTGCCCTGTGTGGCCGATTTCCCTAATTAAATCGAATTAACGCCCGGCTCCCGCCTTTTTTTTTCAATTCTGCCTCGTACGGTGGGCGGAGTCGACCAACGCGGGGAGTGCCTTTCACCCAGCCCCGTGGCGGCTTGCCGCTCTGCCATCGGCGGAGTAATACGTAGTAGTCCGTAGAAGCAAATAGTCCGCGCGTATTTTTATTTCTGCGGGCTTATTTTGCGGTTATATTATCTGCAAATGAAACTATTTATTCACGGAAACCTAAAAAGCAAAATGAAGCGAAAGCAAAGCCTCCACGGAGCTGGCTGAAAGGCACTCCCCACGTTGGTCGACTCCGCCCACCGTACGAGGCAGAATTCAAAAAGAGAGGCGGGAGCCGTGCGTTAATTCGATTTAATTACGGAAATCGGCCACACAGGGCAATAAGTCGCAGTTTCTGAGAATGCTAAGAACGTGTAGATCGAGTTCCCGCGGCAAAAAGACGAGTTCAGATTCCTCTTCAGTGCACCTTTAAGGATAGGGCTGTATGTCGTCCTTCGGCTGCCGTCTTCCGCAGGTACCAGAAACGTATGGGCTCCCGTGTAGACAGGACCTAAAACGTTCAGGACGGCAGCAGCTTATTACCTCCGCTACTCGCCCGTAATTAGTGACAGCGCTGGCTCAGTCCATTGTGGTGGCAGTTTTGACTCTATGGAGCCCAGAAAACGTTAGCTGAACCCAATGACACACGGCCCGGACTACGCATGGTTTCTGTCTGAGCATTCTTTCTTTTTCTTTTCTTTTTCATCGTGTCTCCTCCTACCACGCTAGAATCGTTCAGTCTGACTGAGATAGCTAGGGCGTGGGGGAGCGGTACTCAGGAGGAGGAGGAGGAGGCTGGAAAGGAAGGAAAGCGTGGTGTTTTTCACTCACTCTGGGTCAACATCTGAGCCGCGCCGGGATGTCGGTGATAACGGGGTTGAAGGGGTAAGGAGAGAAAGTGCACACAGGTACATACCACGCACTAAGTGGAGGGTATAGGGAGCAACCCGCTCTCGATATACATCCGCGCACTGCTGAGGTTACTGAGGGCAAATGGAGTCCTCGACGGACCTAGCTACCGCGCCTTTTTTTGTTCTCGCAGCCTCTTCTGTATATACCTGTGACATTTAAAAGGACGCTGATCTTTGGCATAATGGGCAGAGGACACAAACGGACAGCGAACTGACTTCACCATTTTGAGCTGACCTTTAAGAGAACGCTGTAGGCCAGACAAAGAGTTCGCATTGTGTTACCGTTGCCGCAGCGCTGCAGCAGCACGGCGGGAAATCATATACCCCCGCCAAGCAACAGGAGCAGCAGTGTTCCACCGACAACGGAGGGCCGGCGTTTCGTTCCGAGCCAAGCCAAGCCAGCCCACACTCCGAAATCGATCGGGAGCCAAGCTGCACGCGATCCGCCGTTTATTTACGGAACGTGGCGACCGTTGCTGAATTTCGCTGTCGTCGCAGTCTGCCACTCACCGCCCAGCTGAACCGACGCAATTCTCTTTCTTTCTTTCTTTCTTTCTTTCTTTCTTTCTTTCTTTCTTTCTTTCTTTCTTTCTTTCTTTCTTTCTTTCTTTCTTTCTTTCTTTCTTTCTTTCTTTCTTTCCTTCTTTCTTTCTTTCTTTCTTTCCTTCTTTCTTTCCTTCTTTCTTTCTTTCTTTCTTTCTTTCTTTCTTTCTTTCCTTCTTTCTTTCTTTCTTTCTTTCCTTCTTTCTTTCTTTCCTTCTTTCTTTCCTTCTTTCTTTCTTTCTCTCTTTCTTTCTTTCTTTCCTTTCGTTCTTTCCTTCTTTCTTTCTTCCTTTCTTTCTTCCTTTCCTTCTTTCTTTCTTTCTTTCTTTCTTTCTTTCTTTCTTTCTTTCTTTCTTTCTTTCTTCCTTCCTTTCTTTCTTTCTTTCTTTCTTTCTTTCTCACTCTCTTTCTTTCTTTCTCTCTTTCCTTATTTCTTTCTCCCTTTCCTTCTTTCTTTCTTTCTTTCTTCCTTTCTTTCTTTCCTTCTTTCTTCCTTCCTTTCTTTCTTTCTTTCATTCTTTCTTCCTTCCTTTCTTTCTTTTTTTCCTTCTTTCTTTCTTTCTTTCTTTCTTTCTTTTTTCCTTTCGTTCTTTCCTTCTTTCTTTCTTTCTTTCTTTCTTTCTTTCTTCCTTTCTTCCTTTCTTTCCTTCTTTCTTTCTTTCTTTCTTTCTTTCTTCCTTTCTTTCTTTCTTTCGCTCGTTCGTTCTTTCTCTCTCTCTCACTTTCTAACTTTTCTCGTTTATTTCTTCATTTGTTTCTTTCTTCCATTCCTTGATTCTACTATATCGGTCCCATCCTTTCAGTTTCTTCGTTATTTCTTTCTATTTCCTTCTTCATTTCTCTCTCTTATCTCCCTCCCTCTTTCTTTCCCAACTCCGCTCCTCCTCCCTTTCTGTTTTGTCGTCTTCCCCCTATCCCTTATCCCTTGCGGATGCAAGCCCCGTGCATAGTGCTTGCGAAGCAACTCGACGTTGCGGCCTGCGGCTGGGTTGTCGTGACCGGCACCCGTACCGCATGGGTGAAGTCATTCGAGAAACCGGGGAGGAGATGCATTTCGGCCCCCAGTCCTTTCTCGTTTCCCCGACCTGCACGCTCAGCATGTGCATGAGGCGTGCAGACCGGGCGGCGAGTGTTCGTGCTAAGAAACTTTGCTGTAGTTTGTTGCGCTTGCTTTCTGATGGTTCGCGAGTGCAACGCGCATTCGTTCTTCTTCTACTAATCCGCTAAGCGAAAACATGAGGTTTTGGTGGCTGCTCTTTGATTTCGCGGTGTCGATTTATTTAGACCCAGCTATGTTTTTATGTTTTTTTTATCGTGCTTACTAGCATTTTTTTCTCCACAATTACTCACTGGATCAGGATGCAACGAGAAGAAAATTCTTTAGCTAAACTATACACTCTAAACACCATTACGCCTATATGAAAGTAAAGAAGGAGTAAGCTCTCCTTTAGGGCACTGCTTTTAATATATTGGTTTATTGGGAGGTTTAACGTCCCAAAGCAACTCAGGCTATGAGGGACGCCGTAGTGAAGGGCTCCGGAAATTTCGACCACCTGGGGTCCTTTAACGTGCACTGACATCGCACAGTACACGGCCTCTAGAATTTCGCCTCCATCGAAATTCAGCCGCCGCGGCCGGGATCGAACCCGCGTCTTTCGGGTCAGCAGCCGGGTGCCGTAACCACTGAGCCACCGCGGCGGGGCTTGGCAGAGCGCTAGAGAAAAGCTTGCTCCCTTTTTTTTTTAAAGTTCCGTTAACAGTGTAACTTGGTCCCAACAAAGAATACTTTATCAGTTGGATGATATAGCAATCCCTTTTCACTCCTTTCTGTTTAGAGTGTAGCTTGGTCCCAACAAAGAATACTCTATCAGATTCATGATATCGCTGTCGTCATCATCATCAACAGCTACCGCAGCGATGTCCTAGTGGTCTGAGCATCCGCCGCGCATGCGGGAGGTGCGGGGTTCGATTCCCACTGCCGCCGAGTACCCACCAGTGATGCAATGGGTACAAGTTTTCCCTGGCCTGTTGGTCGGCTTATCTAGGGTGAAGAAAAATGGGTCGTTGACCCCATTTTGTGTTAAGGCTAATACCGCCTTACATGGCCGCCGTTGGACACAGCTACCCTGGCGCCATAAATATTCAGCATCATAATCAACAGCATCATAATCAACAGCATCATAATCAACAGCATCATAATCAACAGCATCATAATCAACAGCCCGGGTAAATTCACTACAAGACAAAGAGGTATTTCTCGCTGGCCCTGAACTAGTCCTACCTTGTGCTAACTGGGCCATGTTTACATCCAAAAATTTCTTAATCTCACTTACCCACCTGACTCTTCCATTCCTTGCTACGATTTTCTTATCTCGGTATCTACTTCGCAGGCTTAACGGAACATCGATTTATCGGCTGCCCACATTGTATTCCTAGCTCCTGCCCATATTCTCTTCTTGAGTTCAGCTAGCCTGCGTATACGGGACAACAATATCGGTCCCCAGTTATTTACAAGAGAGCGAAATTCACTTCCAAGGCTCATAACGGTGGGTATAAGTTGACTATAAACGCCTGAGGAAATCCAGGGGAACTGCTGTGCTTTACTCTGCGCTCGCACATCACGGGTAATCTGCCAGCAGTCATTTAGCGCGATTCATGCATTCGCGTGGACGGAGAATACTCTGGAAATGAGCCTGGTCGCAGGAGTACATCATCGTGCTCTGCATGCGACGTTGTTGTGGTAATGTGTGCGAGTGGACGTGGAGACGACGGAGGAGCGGTACGAGAACGGCAAGGGGGTGAGGAGGTGTGATGAAAGGGTTCCAGGAAATCGCCCGGGAAATGAAGAAAAGGGCGCGCGATATGCCGGCGAGGTCTCCCAGCGGGACGGCAATTCTCAGCCGGAACTCATTCCGCATGCGCGTCCCCCAGGCCCCGGAAACGCGAACGGCTGTTGCCAAGTTTGGCTTGCCGCCTGCTTGGAAGCTGTGTCTCCGACACGTTTTCTCTCACTGATTAATTTATTTCTCGATATTTCTTGCGGGTCGACTTATGCTCGCTCTTCGCCTCGCGACTTATGCTCGCTCTTCGCCTCACTCACTCACTCACTCACTCACTCACTCACTCACTCACTCACTCACTCACTCACTCACTCACTCACTCACTCACTCACTCACTCACTCATTCACTCACTCACTCACTCACTCACTCACTCACTCACTCACTCACTCACTCACTCACTCACTCACTCACTCACTCACTCACTCACTCACTCACTCACTCACTCACTCACTCACTCACTGTCACTCACTCACTCACTCACTCACTCACTCACTCACTCACTCACTCGCACTCCACTCGCATTCTCAGTCACTCTCACTCACTCACTCGCACTCTCACTCACTCACTCACTCACTCGTACTCTCACTCACTCACTCACTCACTCACTCACTCACTCACTCACTCACTCACTCACTCACTCACTCACTCACTCACTCACTCACTCACTCACTCACTCACTCACTCACTCGCATTCTCACTCACTCGAATTCTCACTCACTCTCACTCTCACTCACTCACTCACTCACTCACTCACTCACTCACTCGCACTCTCACTCACTCACTCACTCACTCACTCGCACTCTCACTCACTCACTCACTCACTCACTCACTCACTCACTCACTCACTCACTCACTCACTCACTCACTCACTCACTCACTCACTCACTCACTCACTCACTCACTCACTCACTCACTCACTCACTCGCACTCTCACTCACTCACTCTCACTCACTCGCATTCTCACTCACTCTCACTCACTCACTCACTCACTCACTCACTCACTCACTCACTCACTCACTCACTCACTCACTCACTCACTTTTTATTCCTGTATCCTCACATTTTTCACCACAATGGGAGCCTGTCCCACTAGGCAGAATTTAAAGTGAATGAAATGGCTTTACGACGTAGATGAGTGAGCCGTTTTATATCTTGCGCCGTTATCTTGAGACATAGCCGCCATGCGTCGATATCCTGTTCTGAAAGAAGCTAGCCGAGATGGCTGATGCTATCATGGGTAAAGGCGGACGTGCCACTGCGGACGCCGCCAGAACTTCCTGTCCCCGAAGCTTTCTTCTTCTTGTGTCGCTTGGATCAGAGAACCTACGAAAGCGCACTTAACAGCTTTCTCATCTCGTTGCAGAATACAAGAATCCGCGCAACAGCACCATTTTTTAAGGTTTATTTTCACCGTGAACCTCCGTCGACGACATCCGCGCACGGAGAAGCGGACGACGCTATTCGCTCGCGCCTGACCTCCTCCTAACGGTTTGCGGCTCGGCCGCTGTGCGGCGCCCTCATCGTGCGAGTTGCGAATAGAACGCGATCATGGCCATCGACACGAAGCGTTCAGCGGTCGCTTAAAAGGAAATAGAAAGCGAAGAGGCCAGCGAGTGCGAGTCATCAATTCAAATAGAGAAAAAAGTTCGAGGAGGTGCAAAAAATAGACATACGTTAGAGCGGACAATGGGGAGCGCAATGGAAGGGGTGTAGCCGGGGTACACATTTATTTGTCATAGCATCGTGACAGCGCCATGGCGTCTGCGTGGTCGCGCTCCGTCCACTCGGCATCAAATATTCACGACACCGTCGCGTGCCTACCCTCCAATCTTGTTTTCGCATGTTTTTCTAGCTCGCTTTGCTCCGCTGGCGACTGTGCGTTGACCCGCTTTGCCTCGAAGAGCTGTCTTGATAGGCACGCGTCCTGTTGCCTTGTCCTCGCCTTTGCGATGCGTGAATCATCATCATAATCAGTTGATTCTTAACATTCCGCATTTTGCAGCGCTAACTGTAAGGGACGTTGAACCAGCTTCGTGATGTCAGACGTCCGCACAGATGTGCAGATGCTGCGCTGGTGTGTGCTGTGTTGTGTAATAAGGGGAGGTGTCCCCCTCCGCAGTTGCTCGTGTTTCTCCGGACAGCTGGGACTCAGGTTCAATCGCAATCAGAGTCTGATCGTGCAACAAGTGACTTCATTGCTGACGTCAGCTGGCATTGCGCAATGGAGCAAGAATTCCGCTTGGAAGCGAAAGCAAAAATTTAAACTCTGGGGGTGAACGTGCCGAAGCAACACGTGGGAATGAAGGGGAGGCCGTAGTGGAGGGCTCCGGATTAATTTAGACCATCTGGGGTTGTGTAAGGCGCGCTGACATTGCGCAGTGGACGAGCGTTTTTGTGTTTCGCCTTCATCGAAATACGGCCGCCGTGGCTGGAATTGAGCCCCTGACCTCTGGATCAGCCAAAGCCACCGAGCCATCGTGTTGGGTGCTTGAAACGAACCCTTCCAGCCAGAATACTAACGCGAGCATGAAAGCCAGCGATAAAATGCGCAGGATCATTGATGGTTGCCTCAACTTTCTTTCTCAATTTTCTCTCTCTTGGAAGTACGCTTGCTGGGTTGTGTTTGCATTGAGGTGGTATCGATGCTCCTTACGACAACAGCTGTCTGTAAAGCGCCGAAGGCAAATCCCATGAAAGATTCGCTTCGCACTGCTGCACCAAGTACTTAGCGCCTGCGTTAGGCAGATAACGCGCGCAGACTGCGTGCTGAACACGCTTTACTATGCTTTTTTTTTCTTCGCGACTGCGTCGCTTTGCGTGCTCTGAAAAGTAACCAATAGTTCGTTACGTGGAGGAAATTGTTGCCGCTTATTGGTGGAGCGTACAAAATGAGAAACTTGCGTTGCTATGCACTTCTTCGCCGGATGTGTGCAGTGCGAAAACAAGAAAAATGCACAGGGATGTTTGACTTAATAATGCTTTGGCAGTGAGATAGCATTAGTGCCTATTGACGCGTTTACCAATAATGATGTCACTTCCGGCACTGCTCACATCCAGCGAAGTGCATAGCAACGCAAGTTTCTCATTTTGTCCGCTGCCCCACTAAACGACAACGATTTCCTCCAAGCGGCCAACTATTCGCGGCCGTGCAGATTACGCGAAGCGACGCAGTCGGGAAGAAAAAGCTTAATACTTCTGGTCTGATGACGTCACTTTCCTTCATCCAATCGGAATACTGCTGCCTAGTTACGTCACTTCCCGTCTGGTGACACCATTGGCCTGCAGCCAATGGGAATACTCCGGTCTGCCGACCTTACTTCCCCCCATCCAGTCTGCTAATTCAGCCTCCGACGACATATTTTTCGCGGTGAGACGTGTGATGCTAGTGTGTTAAAAAAGAATCTTCCATTTTTCCCAGACGAACAAAATAATTACATGTATAGCGACCTAAATACATGCATACAGGAATGCTTGTTCGAAATTAAAGAAATGTAGAATTATATTAGCGCAACATATGTAGAAATTATATGAAAACAGTATATAGAAATTATAAATGACCAATTACGAGGCGGGGAAAGAAATGTGCTGAAAAGTAGAAGGAAGGGATGTGCACCTGCGTAAGTATAGTTTCAGTCAGTGCCCACCCTCTCACCTGTGTTTTTGTGCCCGCCCGTTGCAAGTAGCGCTGGATTTCTTCTCTTTGAAACATTGTTAACTGATTAACGCTGCGCGTTTCATTACACATCACTGCACGAACTCGTGTATGTATGCACTCACACAAAGGAATCCTTTTTTCGTAGTGCTCCAGCAGTTATTTTGTTGAACTTTGTTTTCTCCTTTGTAAGAACAAAAACAAACAAACATACAAGCATGCAAAAAAACAAGGTAATCCTTAATACATGAAAAAAAAATGACTGTGGCTTAGCTTGGTTAAGCCCGGTAATTGCGAAAACAATATCCGTAGCTACGCCATGGTTCAGCTGGTAGTGTAGCTGGTGGTGGTGCTTGTAGTTAGACTTGTGGGGATGCATCGGTTATACAATCCAATCCAATCCAATCTAATCCAATCCAATCCAATCGAATCCAATCCAATATGCTAATATGGTAGCTACCGGCCTCGCTACGCGACGGGCTGAAAGTGCAATCCAATACAATCCAAATACAATCCAATACAATATTCTAATATGGTAGCTACCGGCCTCGCTACGCGACGGGCTGAAAGCGCAACTAGTATTGCTTTCGAAATAAAACAAACAAATAAACTACGCGCACAGAAATGTGTACATCACATGCTTTCGTATGCATGCACTCTTAGCCGGGTTCACACATGTTAACATAGCTGCGTGCCTAAGCGTACTCGCATTACTACATTCATACCGACATATTTAAAGTGTGCCTGTATGTGGGCATGCTTGTATGTGGACTGTATGTGGGCAGAGCGTGTTTGGTGCGCTTGCGGCCTAGGATTTCGATACTGCGTGGGCCAGATCCTTGCATAGAGACAATTATTGCTCCGCACTGCAGCCTTCGTTGCAAACTTTTGGGCGGCACTCACGTAGCGCGCAAATGACAGTTACTTAACTGCGGCATTTCAGCGTTATGCATCTGACAAAGGAAAGCGCGTGCTGGAGTGGAATTCATTTGAAAGAAACTTGCTACAAGCTCAGGATCCGAGCTTAGCAGGCGCGCATTTAACGGGCTTAGTCAGGGCGGAGTTGTTTGCTTCGCGCTGCGGGAGTTTCGTAATGGGCCTCTTGTGATCGCAGAAAGCCGCTGAAACGGACCGTATTGTTCATCGCAGCTATGCTTGTATTTATCTTCCCATGGCCATTGCTCGCATTCTTGCATGCTGGAAAAGGAGGGCGCTCGCACTGAATATTAACGAATTCATATTCTTCGGCTCTAGTCCGGGGATGGCCAACTCGTTGCTTCGCGCGCCGACGACGACTGGGAATTTAAACTTATGCTTAGGAGTTACAAAACAACGTTGGCTATGTATCGCGGAGGTTTGTTGAGAAGATTGTGTAAGGATGCTGTTAAAGGGCTTAAGCGCTCACGTGTTGTGTGGTTTGGTTGGCGCCGTTCCCTCGTTTTATGAGGCCCTGGTTAAGCTATGCGCATGATTGCTCTCGTGGAGAGGGTTCCCTGTAGGGAAATTTAACGATGCCCTTTAGCTGCGGGCTTTGGGCAACGGACGCAGGAGCGGTGACGTAGGAGGTGAAAGAAAATTGTTGGGGCAAGGCGGCCATTAAGAGCCGGAGGAAAGTGATAAAAGCAGGCTCAAGCCTAGGCCACAGAGAGAAGCTGTGGTGTGTCCCTTGTCCGAAGTTGTTGATAGCTTCACTAACTTTGGTTTTCAAATTCGTGTGAAGATGTAATGAACAAGGACAGAGTTGCTAAACGTATAATTGATTCCCGCAAATGACGCCGTTCAAGTCTATTTGTTACAGTATTTCATTACTTCCCGCACTTATACTTCCAAATTAGGGTGTTGCTGCTCGTCTGTTCCAATTCTGGCACTATTTCGCTTGTTATTTTTTCGTACATGGAGTTGAAGATTTTAAAACCTGCGTTGATGTGAAGCACAAAAAAAACACAAAAAGTTCTCGGTCGTCTTTGCTATTGACAGCCGTCCACGATTTTCATCTTTCGCATCTTCTGCATTCTCCTATTTCTGCGAATACCTCTCGTGACGAAAGTTTGTGCAAGTTTTAGAACCTCCAAGAAAAGGAAACTGAGACAGGGAAGGAAGTCTTTCAACACCATGTTTTATGTCCCAAGACGCAACCGCTACTAAGAGCATAGTAACCAAGTGCTCCGGACTCCTGGAGAATTGTGGGCCTTTCCTGCCTTGCAGCGACACCTACGGAATTTTTAGAAACGTCGAGACAGTGTTGTTGCTTCACCACTGTCTGCCGTGGTAGCGAACTTCGCGCGAACGCCGTCGTTGACAGGCGTGTGAGAAAAAAAAATGCTTACATTTGCATTGGATATGATCGACGCTGACCTGTCCCCTTTTGTTCCGCTTGACATTTATTCTTCTCGGAATTCGGTGGTAGTGTTGTTTCTAAGGGGAGGCAACATCTCGACGCTGCTTTCCAAGGAGTTCGCTTAAACAAATAAGATGCTACACGCGGCTGTCTCGAAAAGGAAATTGAGTTTTTTTTTATTGTGTTCGTCGGCGCCGCAGAGTTGGGAAATTCGCCAGTTGGCCCACGTGGAATAGTTGAGGCGAGCGTTTCTTTGGGAACGAGTATTTGCATCCTGACAGGATGAACCATGAAAGCTATGCTATTCATGTCCGCAATGTTGTGTGATAAGTAAAGGCACGGTTCAGCGTCGAATGTTATTATATTATTTTTCTGTTGGCTTCCCACCGCTAACACCAATTATTGGCCTAGGGGGGAATGTGAAGTGCTGTCAAAAAGGTGTTATTTTGTAGAAAGATGAGTGTTTTACTTTTTTCCAATACGGAAAGTCAGACCAAGGAATGCGATGAACACACATGCGCTCATTATCTGTGTCATGCTTGCAGTGCAAGGCGCAGAACGCACAATAAGCGAGTGAGGGTATAGCGCCCGGCGACGCTATAAAGCGCTGGCGCTGAGATTGGCGTTCCCGCGATACAGGAAAATAAAGGCGAACAGCGCGTGCTCGGAGCGCACGCCCGGCACGGGCTGTTCGGAACTAGAAGCCTGCCACGCTGGTCATCTTGTTCTGGTGCTCTGCTGCGATCCCGCAAATCTTCAACAAGGGATTCAATGGAGGAAAAATGAGTCTGCTGTGGCTTTGTGAACTGAGCTGGATAGCTGAAGCTCGCGAAAGTAAGAATGTTAGCTGAACTACGCTACTGCATTTCACTCACTCACTCACTCACTCACTCACTCACTCACTCACTCACTCACTCACTCACTCACTCACTCACTCACTCACTCACTCACTCACTCACTCACTCACTCACTCACTCACTCACTCACTCACTCACTCACTCACTCACTCACACTCACTCACTCACTCACTCACTCACTCACTCACTCACTCACTCACTCACTCACTCACTCACTCACTCACTCACTCACTCACTCACTCACTCACTCACTCACTCACTCACTCACTCACTCACTCACTCACTCACTCACTCACTCACTCACTCACTCACTCACTCACTCACTCACTCACTCACTCACTCACTCACTCACTCACTCACTCACTCACTCACTCACTCACTCACTCACTCACTCACTCACTCACTCACTCACTCACTCACTCACTCACTCACTCACTCACTCACTCACTCACTCACTCACTCACTCACTCACTCACTCACTCACTCACTCACTCACTCACTCACTCACTCACTCACTCACTCACTCACTCACTCACTCACTCACTCACTCACTCACTCACTCACTCACTCACTCACTCACTCACTCACTCACTCACTCACTCACTCACTCACTCACTCACTCACTCACTCACTCACTCACTCACTCACTCACTCACTCACTCACTCACTCACTCACTCACTCACTCACTCACTCACTCACTCACTCACTCACTCACTCACTCACTCACTCACTCACTCACTCACTCACTCACTCACTCACTCACTCACTCACTCACTCACTCACTCACTCACTCACTCACTCACTCACTCACTCACTCACTCACTCACTCACTCACTCACTCACTCACTCACTCACTCACTCACTCACTCACTCACTCACTCACTCACTCACTCACTCACTCACTCACTCACTCACTCACTCACTCACTCACTCACTCACTCACTCACTCACTCACTCACTCACTCACTCACTCACTCACTCACTCACTCACTCACTCACTCACTCACTCACTCACTCACTCACTCACTCACTCACTCACTCACTCACTAACAGTGGTCTCGTATGAAGGAATTACCGCCGTTCCTCTCTCAGCTTGTAATTTTTCTGTCGCACTATTTTTAGTACTCAGTGCTGTATTCGGTGTTTAGCAAAAAACTTTCCTTCATTTTCGTACCGCTTAACCCTGCCGTGTTCCGCTGCTCCCTCTTGCTTTACTATCTTTATCTGCAAAAAAAAAAAACAATCCAAGCACGCGGAGGAAATTGCAGGTCTAGCTCCTCTCATACTCAGCTAGAAGGAAAGTCTAGGCATTCGCCCTTCCGCTGTCTTTCTTGCCGTAGGTGCTTCAAGCTCGGCGTCTTGGCTCTGTGTGCAATGCTGCTGGGAATTTCTGGAGGAAATCGCGTTACGCGGGCTTCTTCGCACGAGACCGCCTTTTCTGCCGACGTTGCGACCGTGATATTCTGGGAGAGAATCACGCTTGTTTGTTTTTTACTGCGTATGATGGCGTATGCGTTGCGGTGACAAAGGTGCCGATGATTAAGACGCCGAGAAGAACAGAGGATAAAAATGGCTTAGCTTAGGTTAAGCCTAGTCAGATGCGAAGCATATTGTCGCCGAGTTGCATATCGAGCACGCCGCTTGGCTAGACGTTCTTCACACTCTTCATCAGTCTCTGTAGCACGCCGCAACTTTTGCTTCTCATTCCAACGAGCAGCCTTGTCTCCAGGAGGCATCTCTATCCCGTGGACGCCTAGCAGAGGCAGGCGTACCCCCTTGTATACCGCCGCTCCAGCATCACGTGTTCACTACAGCGCACCTAGCGGCAGAAGCAGGAAACACATTGGTCGCGACGCCTCGCGCGACGGCGCGAGCTGGGGCCCCGTTTCTCCTATGTCGTTACGTCACGCATCACGTGGTCCTCCTTGGTCGCGACGCCTCGCGCGACGGCGCGAGCTGGGCCCCCGTTTCTCATCTGCTGTGACGTCATGCACCACGTGGTCATCCTTGGTCACGACGCCTCGCGCGACGGCGCGAGTTGGGCCCCCGTTTTTCATCTGCTGTGACGTCACGCATCACGTGGTATGACATGGAGGTCACGAAAGGTCAATGGTAACGACACCGCCGCGCTCGAGGAGCTGGGTTGGGCTATTTTTGTATGCTCCGCATAAAATAAGTGGCGTGCGGGTATTATGCACTAACCGGCACTCTTACCCTCTTACCTTCGACTCCATTCAATACTTCTTATTCCTCTGCTGGGGATAGCGGCGAAACGGGTCTCACGGGCCCACGCTCTCAGCAGGGTTTAGCGGGAACGCCGACCTCTGAGCGCTTCTTCAAAGTTAAGTTTGCGTTATTTAGTGCTCTTAAGAAAAAGTTTTTTTAGTCCGTTTATTCCGGTCACTTGTGGTTGCTTGCATGTTCTTTCTTTCTTTCTTTCTTTCTTTCTTTCTTTCTTTCTTTCTTTCTTTCTTTCTTTCTTTCTTTCTTTCTTTCTTTCTTTCTTTCTTTCTTTCTTTCTTTCTTTCTTTCTTTCTTTCTTTCTTTCTTTCTTTCTTTCTTTCTTTCTTTCTTTCTTTCTTTCTTTCTTTCTTTCTTTCTTTCTTTCTTTCTTTCTTTCTTTCTTTCTTTCTTTCTTTATTTCTTTCTTTCGTTCTTTCTTTGTCTCTTCCGTTCTTTCTTTCCTTCTTTCTCTCATTCTTTCTTTCTTCGTTTCTTTCTTTCTTATGATCCTCGTTTCGCGCCACTATAATTTCTCGTTCTATGAAGCCAACATAATCTTCATTGTAGGGCGCGCAACATTTGAAGCTAAATTATCGGACATTACCTCAGAGTCCTTACCTCAGCCTTGGGAATCATCTAATCGTAGAGTTTCTAAGTATTACCTATAAGGAGAGCTGGCGCCTCCGACTATGCGAGTTTCTTAAAGAGCCATTCTTCCACTGTGGGAATGCCGGGAAGGCAGCGTGGGCGTACTTGGCTTGGCCATAAAACATAACTGCTACTGCAAATTTTCTCAAAACATACAGTGCAAGGAAGCGTTATTTTGCAATGAATATGTCCTGTAATAAGATATGCTTACTGTACATTGCAATAAATGGGTAGAAAAGCACATAGGAGTAAAGATCACTGAATTTGCTCATGGCGAGAGCGGGCTTTCTCTTCATGCCGCCAAATATAGCTGACCGCAGGATATAATTTCTTGCGGTTAACAGGCACACTTTAATGAGCGAATATTCTTTAAATAAAATTGTCAGTGCTTAAAATACTGCACTTTACAAGCTTTCATTTTCGCACTGTGAAAACTATGAACTTGCCATTGGCGTAGTGTGATATTGCGGGACGCGCCCTATGTCCGTGGATAGGTTATGTTCTTGCCGTGAGCAACTTGTCCGAGCCCTTGCTTTTCTATGAGGGGTGGGTTTGGGTTTATGGGGTTTAACGTCCCAAAGCGACTAAGGGTATGAGAGACGCCGTAGTGAAAAGGGCTCCGGAAATTTCGACCACCTGGGGTTCTTTAACGTGCTTTATGTCTAGCTGGCACCCCACAATATATGCTTACCTCACTTTGAGTCAAACGCCTTCGGATGCTTCGGATCTCAGATGGAATGCATGCGTAGCTGCACTGCACACTCACAAAGCGCACAAAACATCGCTATAGTGCCTATATATTCTAGGCACTATAACATCGCTAAAAACTGCGCTGGTGAAATCTAAACTAAACAACCAACAAAATACAATCCGCAGCACAATCAACGAGCCACCAAATGTCAATCCGAAGTCCTGTCTTCCCGGCATGCTCCAGGCGTCCATGGCGGATGAAGTGCAGAGTGTTGTGAACGTGAATTTCAACACCGGAACGCTCCCAAGGATGGCGTCCAGGCCTGCGTCTCAACGAGCCTGCGCGTCGTCTTTGTGGAGAGTGTTGCGCGTTCGGCCGGTCAGCTACAGAGACGCTCCCCAAGGACGGCGTCTAAGCCTGCGTCTCTCCGAGCCCGCGCGTCATCATCGTGGAGCGCGTTGTGCGTTCGGGCCGGACAGCTACCGGAACGCTACCCGGGTTGGCGTTCAAGCCTTGCAGGCTAATCAACCACCAGGACGCTCCTGATTGGACGAAAAGGGGCTTGAGTGTGTGCCGACTCTATTTAAGGGCTCCCGTCTCCTTTGTCTGTGTCATTTCTTGATGTGTTGCATCGTGCGATGTATCGTGCTTGCTTATCGCTGCTTGTAAATATGTAAATACATACACCTTTTTTTCACGCTGCTCCTTA